>NC_048312.1:11678692-11918098 GCF_013100865.1 Trachemys scripta elegans
GGGGGGGCGGCGCTTTTTTTTGCTGCCTGGGGCAGCAAAAAAGCTAGAGCCAGCCCTGCTCACAGCTCTTAGTGCTGACAAGATTGCATATGCACTATCCCCACAGAGCAAATGAGCATGCTGCAATCCAAGGCTACAGGGGCAAAGTTGGACTGTCCCTGTAATGACCACCCAGGGATGCTCCAGGCCAGGGTGGGACTGGGCACTAGAACTGAGAGAAGAGTCTGTCTCTTCTGTGCTCTCAGTGACCTCCCTGTTAGCACACAGGCATCATGGAGGAGGAAGACCACTGACTCAAATAGAGAGGGGACAAAAGCCAGATCTAGGACACTGAGGGATAGAGCATGGGCAGTAAATTGGGGCAAAGACTGGGACTGGGAGGTGGCGAGTCAGACTGGAGGTTGGCAAGAAGGTGGAGACTGGGACTGGCTAGATACAGAGACTAGGTTTGGAAGCTAACAGGAAATTAGACTACACAAGCAACCTTAATTCTTAATTTCTTAACTTTTGATGACATGACTTTGCAACCTTAATAGTATTTTTAATGCACCTGAACTCGGCACTAGTGCAGTTACACTGTTGTTGGAGGCTGTTCTAATATGGGTAGCTATTTTTCTGTGCAGATACACCTGAATGTGCAGCATTGGATGGCGCATCGCTGGGTGCCTGTTGGACTGTTTTTTTACATCTTACATAGATTATTGCCCAAGACTGGGATAGTTGTTGCCATAACACTAGCACACCACACTTTGTGTCAGCACTGGGAGGTAATTGTGTAACTGGATTGAAATATGCTATAGTGGATCCTCTTTATAGGTTAGGAATCTACAGAAATTAGAAACTGAAAAGATCTCATAGGTCATCTAGTCCATCCCTTGGCTAGTGCAAGATTCTTACTTACACGGTCTGCCCACCCTGAGGAAATGATGTAAACCTTCCTCTTTGATAAAGTTTTTTCTACTCTAACCAGAATGATGCTCATAGAAACAACTACCCTCCCTATATATATATATTTGGGGAGGCAGGGTAGTGTATATGTATGTACACACATGCTATTCCCCAAGTAGAGTTTTCTGTAACTGGAAAATGAAGAAGAGACAGAGGCTCCTTGAATTCCACTAGGACAGGAGTTTTCAATGTGGAGGTCATGACCTTGAGAGATGGGGAGTGGCAAACAGATGTCAGGGGGTTATTTCCATACTATTAAATGGGAGGGAGGGGTTATACATAGATAGTTCTAGCTATATCTTATAGAACTGGAAGGGTCCCTGAAAGATCATCTAGTCCAGCCCCCTGCCTTCTCTAGCAGGACCAAGTACTGATTTTGCCCCAGATCCCTAAGTGGCCCCCTCAAGGATTGAGCTCACAACTCTGGGTTTAGTAGGCTAATGCTCAAACCACTGAGCTATCCCCCCCCAGCTATATAGGAGAGAGGCCCAAGGGGGTTCATAGTACAGAACAGGTTTAGCGCCCATACACGAGGGACTTTGCCAATCTAATGAACATGGATGGCACACAACTAGTACAGAGCTATGAGGCAGCACCAAAACTTAAGACAGACTGTGTGTTTTTTCTACAGATTTTTCCAGTTCATTTTTTCTTTGTTTATTTTGAAATATCAGCTATTACAGCTTATCACCATTTCTAACATCTTTGAAAAACAGCCAAGATATCCCTGCTCTATGCCTTTTGACAGAGTTTTGATTTGGAATTACTGGTTGATTTGTTGCATTCTTAAAAAGAATAGCTTCTAAGATATGTGTGTGTGTGTGTGTGTGTCATAATGGAAATATATTAACAAAATGGGCATAGCACCTCAAGTGATGAAATAGATACAAGTGTAAATGTCTGGCATTGCTGCTGTTTTACGAGCTGATTGGGGTATGCGCTTTCTGACTAGAAGTCCATCATTATGGAGAACACAGTAGCAGGACACACATCAGGTCTTAATGCAGTGGATTGATGCATTGCTGAAGGCCTGTTCTGAAGATTTAAGTGGGATTTAAGTGTTGCATAAATTCTGTTATGGAAGGCACATTTAGTGCTAGTGGTCCCCAGCCTCTTCTGATTTCCCTATGGTCTCTGTCAGATTAATGTTAGATATAGGTTTCATGTAAAGACTTGTCTACTCAGTTTTTGTTTAACTATATCAGTTTGAAACTGGTAGTGGATGCAGTCATATCAGTATAAAGATGCTTATACCAGTATAGATTATTCTGATATGTAAAGATAAGCTATACCATTATAAGGCAGCCTTATACCAGTATAACTGTGCCCATACTAGGGGATTGTACTGGTATAAATCTAGCAGTATAAAAATCACACTCCTATCCAACATAGATAAATCAGAACAAAAACTGTGTGTGGACCAGGCTTTAGAGTCTCTCTAGGTGCTTATGGTAATACAAATAAAATAACAATAATCGGCAGGAAAAGTGCTCCAAAAAATGTTAACATATCACTTGAGAAAAGGGCTGGAGCATAGATGATGAGTGGTTTTGTGTCTTGACTCTTTTCCCCCTGTCTCCCACAGTCCCATCCTGAATATTTAATTGGATAAAACTGTGTATGTTCCCCACAGTAAGCTGTCAGGCACAGCTAATGGGCCAGATTCTCAGCTGAGAAATTGGCATAGTTCCACTGACTTTAATGAAAGTATGTTGAGTTTCATTGGCTGAGGACTTAGCTTGTTACATTTTATATTTTTGATATATTCTCCTTCAGTAAAGGACTAAATCTTGTAAATTTTACACAACACTGTTTGGGCAATAAAGTAACCCTTGTATATTGTGTCAGATTGAGGCTGTCTGAGTTCTTGTTCTACAGCATGAAGGGGAAAGAAAAAAATCAGAAGGGAAGAGGATTTCCCCTGGTTCAATGTTTTCCACTAAAGTCCTGTGGCAAAGCAAGAAGGAAATGTGATTCATGGCCAGAGCTCGCTGAAAATGGGAGGATCCCTTTTTATTAAAATGTTCAAGGTTTTGAGAGAAAGTTTCATCCCAAAGAGGGACAAAACATCAAAATCCCCCAAATTTTCACCAAAAGGGGTTTAAGAGAAAGCCAAAAAGGAATTGTTCAGCTTTCCATCAGTGAAACTGACAAGAGCATTTGCTTCTCCTCCAAACACCCAACTCTGACAGCAGGAGCGGTGCTACCCATCCACTGGAGCTGGGGAGAAGCCTGAAGGCAGAGCTCTACAAAAGTTTCCGTGAATTTGCACTAGATTTGACAAAACATTTCACTCTGCTGAATAAGCATTTTCTGAAGAAACTAAGTGTAGTTGGAAAATTTCTGATCAGCTCCAATCATAGGATATATTCACTGCTAAAGGAGTGAGCTATGGCTGTATGGGTGTTAATAGCTAGTTAATTGATAAGGTGCTAGTAGCTGGCATTCAAGAATATGTAACATAATTCCTGAGGTTTTTAGGAGCAAAAAAAACTAGGTTGTGCATTGCCAATGGCTTCCTTTGACAGCTTTTGTATCTGCTCTTAAGACCTGAGACTCAGGCTCTTTGGGAGGATTTCTGAGGCCCTCCCGCATGTATCTAAAATCTGAGCATGTCCTCAAGTATTCACTTGCTGGAGAAGGAATCAAACCAGGGGTCCTGGCCAGGCAGGCCTCAGAGAATGTGATTCTTGAATGCACCATTGTCTATCTATATTGATTTTACATTAGAGGACAAAGATCCCATTATTTTCTCAAAAACAACAAGGGGTCTGGCGGCACCTTAAAGACTAACCGATTTATTTGGGCATAAGCTTTCGTGGGTAAAAACCTCACTTCTTCAGATGCATACTGAAGAAGTGAGGTTTTTACCCATGAAAGCTTATGCCCAAATAAATCGGTTAGTCTTTAAGGTGCCACCAGACCCCTTGTTGTTTTTGTAGATACAGACTAACACGGCTACCCCCTGATTATTTTCTCAGATTACACTGGTGCAAACTGGAAGTACCTCTGCCAAAGTTGATGGCGTTACACTGGTGTGTATGACAGCAGAATTTGACCCTATGTTTTATTTTGCTTAGTTCTTCCCCAAATGTCTGCGAGGACCCTAGGTTTGGCTGCATATCAACAGAGAGGAAAATCCCAGGCTTTTCAATTTCCCTTTGCAGGCAGATATGTCCAGAGAGCATGGACCAGAGAGACAGCAATGACTGATACTTATTCTTTTCACAGGTTGGATAACAGAACACCTTTGCCTGAGTGGGTGAGTTGCAAGACTTTTGCAATTCCCTAGTGGCGACTAGATTATTTTACCAGTATTTCATTTTATGCATGCATTGGAGAAACAAAAACCCAAGTGAAGCAATGTCTGGTGAAAGGGAACCCAAGACTTTGTTGAGGGGTGAATGGGAGTTTATAGCACTATTACTGTCATCTGTACAGGAGGATTTTGACTACTGTAACAGGATTGAGCCTGAGATACTCCTAGGTGCTTGGGAAAAGGTACAGAAAGGCTGCCCCATGCCAAGCGGGGACCTCTTATACTCTGTGACTGTCAGATCTGAAGGAATGAAAACCACTGGATAGCTCTGTCGTAGCTGAGGTAATGATTCCTGTTGACTGTTTTCCTGTTGCTGGGAGAGATAGGAAGAGTCACACGGTCTGACATCTAAGGAGATTCTGCAAGTAATTTGCCTGAGTCAGCAGGCCCTTTGCTACAGCCTGCAGATAGAAGGAAGCAGCCAGAATTCTGCTATCTGCATCACACCTCCAGGGGGGTGCCAGCATAATGTCTAGAAAGGGGAAGGGGTTTTCATGCCATACTTTTACATATATATATTTGGCTTCATTCTTCATGGTGTTCTTCCTTCCTGATCAGTTCTTTACAACCCCCCTCTTTCCTAACTGCAGGTTGTCACTTCACTAAACCCATCTTCTCCCTAGCTGCTTTAAGTTAACACCTCTTTATTTGAGAAATTGGCTTTCTTTTCTATTTCTTTTTTTAAGATTTATACTCCACTAATTGGCTTTTTCACACTCTGAACTTCTTTTGCTGCCTCTTGCATGCAACTGGAACCCTTTCACCACCTAATCCCTACTTTTCACACTCTGATTCCACTATTCTCTCCTTCCTTCCTTTTATTTCACCTCCAGATTGGTTTGTTCTCTTTTGCTACAGCTCTGGTGCTAAAAATCACTGTCTCTGAATTTCTATATCTGCCATTTGCAAAATAAGGCTCCAATCCTGTAAACATTTATGTACATGCCTAGCTTTATGCTTGAAGTCAATGAGACTTGTAGCAGCGTTGCCAACTCTCACATTTTATGGATCTCGTGATATCTGGGTTTTTCTTAAAGCCCATATCCCAGAATCCATAGGATGAGAGTTTCAGCTTTCATTTTAAAATAAAATTTAAGTTTCTAGACCTCTTGGTTGTGGAACAGTTGGAAAATACAAACTCTACAGGCTCAAGAACCAGGCGGCAAATAGAAACAACCCAACATTTATTATTTTAAAAAAATCTCATTATTTTCCAGACAGTCTGATTTGTTGGAGGCTGACTCATGAGTTCTGAAAAGTTGGAGTTGGCAGTACTCGACTGAAAATTAAGCATGTTTATAAATGTTTTCAGGAGCACAGTCTTAGTCATTATTCATTATTACTACTTACTACATTTTCCCCAAGATTTTTGTTAACTCTAAACCTAAAAGTCAGCAAGATGGGCTGCACATAACTAACAGAACAATACTGTATGCAATGCATACAAAAGTTTGAAAGGAAGAATAGCAGGGAGCCAAATCCATGCTGCCCCAAATATATTTTAGGAACATCTGATCCCTACTGGAAAAATATTTCTCTAAATATATGTATATAAAGTAAAATTTTTACATATATTCAAAAGAAAAACTTTAATGAACAGACTTTGATCTGCAAATGTAATTAGCATTAGAATTAGAGATGGAATGGAGATTTGACTAAAAGCATTAATTCAAATCCCACGCCTGATTTTTCTTATCGGTGCTGTAATTCTAATGGTGCCTGTGGCAGAGTCAGAAATCAGAAGAAAGGGACAAGGGCAGCAGGTCTCCCACTGGCAAAAAAAAAAAAAAAAAAGAGAGGAGGAGAGGAGTGTGAGATGGAATTAATCTATAATATCCTCAACCCAACGCTGTTTTTAAGGTATGAATTATTTATCTTCCAATCTTCTCAAAATGCCAGTAGAGCTGTATGCACCATCACTTTGATCTCACGGTGCTTTCTAGCACCACAGTGCCTACAATAAGATTGCAGCTAAAACCTATAGGCTTCAGGTTTATTTAACTTTCATAACGGAGCGCATCTCAACAGCTGGTTGCTTTCCAGTAATTTGGACGGTAACCTATTTTGGTCAAGCTTTTGCTTACTTCATATTCCTATCATGATGAACATGTGGACAGGACCAAGCTCTGCTTACAGTTATATCTGTTTAAGCTTTATTGAGTTACTCCAGATTTGCAGTGGTGTAACAGTGAGCAGAGTTTGACCTGTGGTACACAGAACATGAACTGAAGCAGAAAGGTTAAAATGGTCTTCTTTGTAATGTGTGGTCCTTTGTATTAAGATAGCTAATCAGTGCTTGAAAGGATGTTTGAATTTAGGATTAACCTCTTTGCCTAGTCCCATGAGCATCAGAGCATACAGACCTTCAGACAAAGCTTTTTGTTTAGTCAACAGTAATACCTTCTTGTGTCCTTTTCAAAGGGGAAGAGAAGGCAGCAATGTGCTTTAATTCATATATATCCATAGGTATAAACACATTGGGCCCTTGGATCTATTCATGGACACATTTTCCAAATGTGCTTCTCAGTAGTCACGGTAAAGCTGTAAAACCTTCCAAAGTGGTGACATACATTCAGTATAATAGAGTGTATTCTGGCTAACTAAATGACTGGACTGTCTGCTGCCAGTCAAAGGTCAAAGCTGATATTCATAATTTATTTCAAATCCATTTCCAGCTTATTCTCTTTCTAAACTCTCCATACGTTCTCTTTAAAATAGATGTAAACACTTGAAGTTTACCTACTCACCACGGAATATGTCCTTCCTTTGACCAGTGCATTCATGTTTTTTGGAGGGCGAGTTGAGGGTTGTTTTTGTTGTTGGTGTTGGTTTGTTTTGCTTGATTGTATTACAGTTACAGCTTTCACCTTTTTTATTTTATTTCCTAAGAAAGAAAATAACTTCAGTGGGAACAAAGGCTGAGAGGCTGAGCAAAAGGCAGCTGTAAGAGTCTTATCAAAGCCCTAACAGAGTGGGAATAATTATTCACACTCTGTTGGGGGTTCCAGCAAGACCATCTGAGGAAAAGGATCACTCAGTCTTTTCAACAAGAGAAATTAAAAGAAAACCACAAGAAATTCGGGGGGGCCGGGGGAGGCCTGAGGGAAAGATGTAAGAACTCCTCCCCCACTTTATACACTGTATTAGCTGCCTATTCCTAAGAGCAGGTTGTGCCAGATAATGACAGCAGTAGTCATTTCTTAACAGATTTCTATTAATAACCTTCGTGAAATGACAAATAAGAGTTGAAAACCTGACTTTTTCCCTTTTTGAGTCAAACTGAACTGCGGTATTCTGTTCCTCTTCCACTGCTGACCCAATTGCTCGGTCTGCGTATACAGGTAAGAAAAAAAAATTCAGAACTACCTATGGATTCAGCCTGGTCTTTCTATCCTCTGATTTCAGCTGTGGTTAGTGATTGCCATCAAGAAAGTATTTAGCAACAGCTCTTTAAAAAAAAAAGCCGTTGATAATTAAATAAGTATTAGCAATTGTACAGCCATAGCATTTGCAGCGGCTAAGGTACTTTCTACAGTAAATAAAAGGAGGTATAATCTATTTAAGGTACTTATATGGCCCCCGTTACCTTAGTGTTTGAACCCCTCACAATCTGTAATGTATTTGTCCTCATAACACCCCAGTGAAGTAGAGGAATAATATTTTCTCTGTTTTATAGATGGAGAACTGAGGTGTAGAGAGACCAAGTCACTTGCCCAAAGTCACACAGGAAGCCTATGACAAAACAGGATTTGAATGCAGGTCTGCCCAGTTTTAGCCTAATGCCCTAACCACAGAACAATCCACCTCATTTATTTATCTTAGATACAGACACTTGAAAAATGTTCAAAATCTGACATGTTCCGTGGAAATTTTGACCAAAGAAGGGATAAATTGCATGTTCTTTTTTGCAATTTTTTTTTTTTTGGACCGACTGTAATCTGTGATAGAACAAGCCCATTTCTAAGGGCCTACTGTGTACTGTCACTTGGAGGCAAGCCTTGATGTACTGGAATATTAGGCAAAGAATGTTTTGGCATTTTCCCTCCCAATTTACCTGTAATCCAGGTTCCCACTCCAAAGTGCAGCGATGAAAAGCCCACTAGAGAGCTCACATTTCTTATCAGAGTTCCCTTAAATGTGGCATGCTAAGGGGTCACCTATACTTAATGCTGGCTTTAGTTTAGCTGGTGTTGCTACAAAGATTGATTCAGAGATAGCAATCTCCAGGTTTGACTACTGAAAATACTTTGTATTATGGCCTTCTTCAGAAAACTGTTTGCACTCACTGGATGGAGTGTGCTGCCACATTTGTTCAAACAACTCAGTCAGTTAGTTCGGCATGTTATTCCATTCTATGGATGTTTTGTTTAATAATTATTAATACAGCGTTTGTGAAGGTTGCTTTATCTTAGTACATGATTCATGTCAACACTGGCAGATTTGAAATCTTCCCCGCCCCGATGAGCAAGCAGAATACTCCAGATCATGACTCTCATATGTGCATGGGTGAGTGGGAGCTTGTTTTTTCACCACCCTTCTCCAAAACACTATGAGCAAGACTATCCAAGCCCTGGACTGTGCAAAGGATAAGGGAGAGTAAGGCCCCACTTACTCCCTATTCAGGTTGTGACTCTGGCTCTGATGAGGAGAACATAGGCTGTTTGCCTATACTCCCCATGTGAGCAAGTAGGTGGAGAGGAGCAGGGAGTTGGAGCCCTGTTCACCAGATGGAGTAGCTGGCCAGCTCTCTGACTCACAATTTTTTCTCTGGTCAGATTCTGAAACAGGGCAGATTGTAAGGGTACAATATAGCCCTAAGAGATGCAAGCGACTGCATCTCCCCCATTACTATTGTGGTGTCATGGAAGCACTGTACCACTAGTTGCCTTTGTGGGTCTGTGAGGGGTGAAATTCATTTATCCCTACAGAGTTATTTTGGGTTTGTGCATCTCCCCTTCCCCCCTCCCCCTGCTGCTTTAGCTAACTTTGGAAACAGTATCTTTGGGCATGGGTACCATTCCTGTTAGAGTAACTGTCTCATATGGCATTATGGGAGGGCAGAGCCTGTGACCCTATCCCTGGAATAAGATATTGGGGGTTTTAGCTCCAGCAGCCATAATCCAGCATTCTTTGGCAACAGGAGATTGAACATTCCTGTCTCTGAACAGGGAGAAACTCTGCCTACTGTGGAGACCAAGAAGATCTACAGCTTCTGGGGGCTGGGGAGGTGAATTTATTTGCCCAGCTAGGGCACAAGCTCATGCTTATTTTAAATACAAATACAAAATGATCCCCACATTCTGAATATGAAGAAATGGCAACCAGACTACACGGTGGCACGTATACAATAAGGAACAATTGTGCATTGGCTGAAGGGATGAACTAGACCCTAACAGGTCATCTACATCTCTAACATCTAAGATCCCACAGACAAACCAGTAGTACCTAGATGCCCCAGCAATGACTGGGGCCCCATTGTTCTAGGTTCTGTATAAACACATAGTAAAAGACAAGGCAAAGGACAGAAGGGGAAGCAGAGTCACAGAAAGAGAAAGTGACTTGTTAGAGGTCAGTGGCAGAGCTGGAACTAGAACCCGTTCTCTTGGGTCTAGAGTAGGGCCTTCTCCACTGGATGTGCTCAGTCTGGTTGGGTCCATGTTAGTAAATAGTAAATTTGCTTCTGCAAGGGTAGCTGAAGTATGTTATAAATGTGCTGGATACCAAGGGAAAAGTGTTCTCTAGTGTCAAAAATTGTTGGTGGAGGTTTTTTTTTAAATAAAAATACTTTCAAAAAGAGGGGATTTTTTTTCTTATCTTAAGGGAGGGGGGGAAAGTAGCAGGGAGTTGGTTTCCTAAATCTATGCCCTTTAAAATCCAGCCCAGAATACCCTATTAATTTATTATCTTTCTTTCCCAGAATCTTTTTTTTTTAAATGCCCATCCCATTGCAGACCCGTGGCCAAGTTATTCTCACCACCACTTCAGTGGTGGAGAAATTACAAACAAATTTCCCCCCTTCTCTCCAGTAGCAGTGACTGGTGACCACATGGCAAAAGCCTGCTGGTTTTTCCACCAAAGCAAACTAAAGCCGATAAGGTTTGTTTCTCTCCACTGACACACAATGTAAGGATGTGCCACTGGTGGAATCCCTGTGCCACAGTTATTGTTAGCAGGTCAAAGCACTGAATATCAATAGACTAATTCCTTCACCCCTTCAACCCGATCTCTGACTGGAATGTAAACTTCTATTGCACAGCTTTCACCTTTGGCCTTCACTGTCTTCATGGCTCCGCACTTCAAAGAATGCTGTTCATGTAGAAAATGCCTTATTGAAGGAATGGTCAGAGCTGCACAATTATTTCAAAAAAACTCCACATTGTATTTCAGCTGAGGACAGGAGAACTGGCTAAAGTCTGAATCACTTTCAAGATCCAGATCTAAATCCGAAGGTTTAGAAATATGAAAGTCAAAACTACAATAGTCCAAACTGACAGAGCCTATTCTTTCCTCCTTGAAATATGGGAAATTAAAGAGCTGCTCTCAGTTTGACTACTCACCTTTCCGTTTTTGAGGCACCCAACAAAGTTATCTGTGCTAATGAATACATTTTTTGATTGTTGGATTACACAGATTATTTTCTGTCATCTTCCAGTCCTTTAAACAATTGCTTCCTTTGAAATCCCTTATGCAAGAAACGTATGACCTTACAACACTCTTATTTCTCTTTTGTGTTTAACATCACAGGCCTCTATGTGGTTATACACAATATGGGGAGTGCTATAGGTCAGGGTTGTGAGGTGGTAGCTTAAAGCACAGGGTGCTCGATCATTGAAGTTATCACAAAAGACACAGGAGATACAAAAGGAGAGGAACATGGAAGATGATTTAAAAGTAAACACTTTTTTAAAGTATCAGAGGGGTAGCCGTGTTAGTCTGAATCAGTAAAAAGCAACAGAGGGTCCTGTGGCACCTTTGAGACTAACAGAAGTATTGGGAGCATAAGCTTTCGTGGGTAAGAACCTCACTTCTTCAGATGCAAAAATGTCTTGCATCTGAAGAAGTGAGGTTCTTACCCACGAAAGCTTATGCTCCCAATACTTCTGTTAGTCTCAAAGGTGCCACAGGACCCTCTGTTGCTTTTTACACTTTTTTAAAAGATCAAATATAATCATGGGTAGTTTTAAAGCTTCATAAACAAGGAACATCACTGAGTATACGCAGGACAAGGTATAAATTTGTGGGACAGCGGGTAATGAGATGCGTCGTGGAATCAATCCTTAAACGAGTCTAAAATGAGAACTGATTTGGAGAGAAGCCAATGGGTCCATATTTGGTTGGAATTTATATTGACAACTATACCCTGAGCATTTCGTGCTCCCAGCACCCTCGCCTGACTAGCCTGTCTTCTCCAACATTCTCGCTCCTCCTAAGTAGTATTGAGCTGCTTCTCTAGGGATTCTGGCACTTCCACTTTCAATTGTGCATGCAGTCATGAAAGATGGTCTAGACAAGAGCACTAAAGAGAGAAAATGGAGTCACTGCCCCAGAGCCTAGCAGAGAAGCAGCTAGTCCCTGCCACTAATACTAATAAATACTTTACATTTCTGTAGTGTCTTCAATCAGAGGATCACACAGCACTTTCCAAACAGGAGTTAACTTGCCTTCCGAGCACCCCATGCAAGGTGGGTAAGTATCACATGGGGGAAACTGAGGTACAGAGATATTCAATCCTCTGAGGTGTTGACAGCTTGCTGAGACATGTTGAATACTCTCAATTCCAATGAAGGCACAGACCTGATTTACACACAGTGGGGCATATCTTCAAAGGTAGGAGTTTTGTGCAAGTCCTGGATGTAGGATTTTGTATGGAATTTAGGTTGGGATTTAAGTGCAGAGAAATGCTTTGGACACAACGGGTTTGAAATAATAAAACAATCCATGACTAAACCTTACTTTTGGTTTAGAATTTCCGTTGACTGAATCATGTAGTCAAAACTACAAAATTATAATTCATAAGAAATATTGTTTCCTTTTTTTCTGCCAATGTTCCATATTCATTCCATTTACATAGTAAACTATAAATCAGAATTAATCAAGAACTATATTTTCTGTTTCACGGGAAATGGAACAATTTAAAAAAAAATCCATTCCAAAATTGAATAGAAACAAAACACTTACAATTTACTGAAAAACAAAATTCTGAAAAAATAATTCATTTCAGGTTAATTGAAATGTATACAGTAGATCAGCCATCAAGAGCCATTCTGGTAGCTGGGCATCTTGGGATGTAGATATTCCCCCCTTGGCCAGGACCCCTACTCCAAGCCACACCCCATGAGCTGGGAAAGCAGGGGCAAAGTGGCACAGAAGGAATTTTGGCAGCTCTGGTTGTCCAACGAGCATGGTCTGTATGTGTTTATGTGCATATTCATCTTTCCTAATCAAGCAACTCCCCTATGCAGAGAAGCCACTCCTCCTGTAATCCATTTCTATTCTTAGGCGCTTATTACTGTCCTCATTTGGGGGGCAGCATTATCCTTATTTCCAGGAGTTGTCACAATCTGTCCCACTGAACGTTTAAATTGTCTTCAGCAAATTGTCTCTCAGTCAAAGTTCTGGTAGGACACTCCAGCTCGCTTTCATGGACCGCGTCTCTGAAGTGCTGAGTGTTGTCATTTATTTCAGTGGGAGCTTCATATGTTCAGCACCTCAGAATGAGTCTGTAGGGCTGTTGCTTTGAGTATGTGCTGCTCGCAATTTGCTGTGGGATTGGTCAGCACCTTTGAGAATCGGGCCAGCAGGAAGTTGTTGATGAGCAATTAATGAGCCACAGCTGGTTTGATTAAACTCCCAATCAAATAAGTGCAAATTACAAAATTGTAAAAAGTGAAATCAGTTTGCATCTAAGTCACAAAGGGTGCAGGACGTGTTAAATAATTGTTCACGGTCAGTTGTTTACCAGGTTTTAATAGTGACCAAAGTTATCACTGTCTGACAGCTCTTAAGTGGCCTCTGTGAAGTGACTTTGGTGGCCTGAGTCCAATTGACCGTGGACAGGTACCCACATAACAAAAGCCACAGTTAGCAATAGCAACATTGTTGGCAATCTCAATAGAGGCTAAAGTTTCAATGGAATGAGCATGGAGACTCAATTATCCTTTCACAGCCAGTTATTCTAGGTAAGAAGTTCTCAAACTGGGGGTCATGCCCCCTGAGGGGGGTCACAAAGTATTAGGGCATCATGATCACCCTTACCTTACCATATTGTTAAAAGAGAGGTGTGTTTGGATGGGATCCTGACTAGATCTTGGCTAATGGGGGGAGCGGGGAGAGGGGATGTCCCAATCCAGAACAGGTTGAGAACTATAGCTCTAGGTCATGACTGATGGACAGTGCTGGGACAGAGTCTGGGTATTTTGTCCTGCCGATGCCTGAGCAGTAACCATTCTGTGGATAAAGGAGTTCAGACACTAGGGCTGTCAGTCCGGCACCTTTTGCCTGTGATAAATCCACATTAAAAGGATTAAATCTTTAAAAACAAAGATTTAAATAACCAGAGAAAAATGCAGAAAAAAAAATACAGCTATTGATGCCTTATTGGCTTCTGCCTTTAAAAAAGTTCCCGTTCCCTTCAGAAATGTTCTTTCCATTACATCATTGATACCTCAGATATTAGAACAAACAAACCCCAAACACTCTAATTTAAATTTCCCTCTGGAAATAGGTACCATTACCCTGCGGAGCCCTAACCAGCCTATGTGCTGTATACTCTTACTGGAGCCGATACAGAATGTAAGGGCATTTGGAATGTACAGATATTGACAAAAGACTGACACTATTGAGTCAGGCACGGCCCAAATGTCAGTTATTGTTGTTCCACTCTGTCAGAATAAACGTCGGGAAGAGCTGATGGAGGGAAATCAATGGAGACCGCAGTGGAAGTGTCCCTTATCTCTGTAATTTTGAACTTAGGCACTAGTACAACAAATCTTGCACTGGGATGCAATCGCAGGCCTTACTGGAGGTGCTGAACATTGCTCTCTCCCACCTGGCTCAGAATTTAGAGATACATTGAATTTTCAGTAGCTGATCCTACAAAACCCCAGCATTAAATGCAGTAAATTATCGTAATAATACTTATCAAGATTTACACAAAGTTTTCCTTCTTCAAAGCACTTTTCGGACATTGGGTTGGATTCAGTAGTGGCGTAAATGACTCTTCCATTCTCTTCCCAAGCTCCTGGAGAGGATTTGCCCCAAGGCGCTGTTACTCCCGCTCCACCCTCTGGATTTCTGCTGGGAGGCATGGGGACATCTATAACCCATGACAGGGGGACATCTATAACCCATGAAAGCCCCGCCAGGGAGGCTGTTCAGGGTATGCAATGAATAGCCATATCTCCCTGCCATCATGCCTGTACCTCTTTCAAGCTAACCCTGCTCACTTTTTGCTGGCTCCCTCCCCAAGTCTATCGCAAGTTGCATCCATTTTGCACTGCTGTGACTCCTGACCCCAGTAGACTTTCTGACACAACGGTGCTGTGCAAGGATATTTCCCCCTTTCCACCACTGAAGATGCACTAGTGAAGCTGGCCCAATTC
The DNA here is from genome assembly GCF_013100865.1 of Trachemys scripta elegans. Classification (NCBI taxonomy): domain Eukaryota; kingdom Metazoa; phylum Chordata; order Testudines; family Emydidae; genus Trachemys; species Trachemys scripta. The sequence goes on from NC_048312.1 coordinate 11,693,561, forward strand.
ATCCTTGTAGGTACCACAGGAGGTATAACAGCATTTTCTCCTACTATCCTCATTTTACAGATGGGCAAGCTGAGGCAGAGAGACTTTCTGAAGGCCAGCGTTGCTGTTCCATCCATGATTAGAACTCATGAGTGGCTGGTTCCTAGTCGTGTGTTTATTCCACTAGATTCTCTCTCATTGGGAGTGAAATTCTCCCCGGGGCAGTTGGCTTATGCATCATTTAAGCCCTTTAGCCCAGATTTTTAAAGCTACTTAGGCATTGCTCTGCTCAATGTCTCTGCGCCTAACTGATTTAGGAATCTAAATTTCATTTTCTAAAGGTCTTTAGGCACTGAGGTGTCTCAATTCCATCAGTCAATGTGATTTAGGTTCCCAAGTATCTAAATGCTTTGTGAAAATGAGATTTAGGCTCTTAAATCAGTTAGGTGTGTTGCACTGCAGAATGAAGCAATGCCCAAAAAGCTTTAAAAATCTGGGCCTTAAACCTTAGTGGGCATTTGGCCCACTCTGTATTGTGATGAATTTCACTCTGTATACACACAATCTGCCCTACTGAATAGAGGACTTACACCGTGTCCTTAACTTTTACAGGACTTAATTAAGTGTGTGCCTAAAATTAAGCATATGCTTTCACGCTTTGCTGAATCAGCCAAAATGGGATAATCACATATTCGTTTTTCTAAACCTTATTTCCATTAGATCTTAATGCACAACTGCAATCCATTACTCTTCCAGTTTCTTAATAAAAGATTCACACACTTGGCATCCAAATAAAAATGTGCAACATTTACATAAGGAAATGTAAATGGAAACAAGTAACGCTGTTTGCTTGTGTAATTTAGCCATACGCTTGGGGCTGCCTTAGAGATGTACGTTCATGAGGATGGCAAGGACATATGACTACATTCCAGTGGCACATCAGTATGGAAATACCTCTTTAGTTTTTAATGATAAACTAATGGGGGGAAAGAAAGAAAGAAAGAAAGAAAGAAAACAGTGATATCAAGGATATAAGGACATAACTATGTAGCATATTCAATTGAGGGCAGCTGACCTGCATCCAATCAGATCCATCGTGAATGTTCTTAATAATGCAATTCCATCCTGACGGCATTATTAGTTCATTGGCATCTTTACCCCACAGCATCTATAGACTTTGATTTGGATCCAGGGAACTGTTTAACAGCTGGAAAATTTTAACAGCTGAATGGGAATATCAGGTTGTGTAATTTTCTTGTCTCTGTGAATGGGAGAATTATGCACGTTACTCTGCTTGGCACTAATAGACGTTACCATCACATTCCTAAGTACGGGGATGGGAAAGCACCCCTGAGATCATGCTGTGTGGCAGCTTGTGTCTATTATCTATGCACAGGCTACAGACAATGGTAATGGATTCAGCCCTGAGAGGAAGAATCATGAAATAGTCTAGTTAGAGTTTAAACCATGATTTTTAAACATGCGTTTAATTTAGACATTATAGACAAATATTCAACAATAAATAAAATACTAACTGTTCATTATAGGCAGAGTAGGTAGCAGCACCTAATGCTAAGGGTGCCTGACCATTTCCATTATAAAACTCTGCTTTGAGTTGCTTAAAGCTTTTCCATACTTTAAGCATGTGGGCGGAAATCTTCCATGCTGGACATCTCAGCGAGGCTGAACATTCTTAGACAGTTTCAGCTAAAATAGTTCAGCCATTTCCAAGAATGAGGTTGGGGAAAATACATTGTTTTTCCTCCATGTAAAAATATCCTTATAACCATTTCCCTAAGACGCTCTAATGCCTCCATGGTTTGCCGCAAGGACTTGAAATTTGGAAGGGAAGCTCCCTCGTGTGCCACCCTAGTGAAAACTGGGCCAAGTTATAATCCCCCCAAAAATCTTGGTCCACACATGCTCAGTCTGGTAGCTAAATTCTCCAAAGATTCTGTCTGTACTAAGCCTGCTTCATCCCTTACCACATCCCATCCTAAATCTGATTGGACTGCACATTCCTACAGCGTGACTCTGAGTGCTCCAGCCCAGGGCTGCAGAGGCTAAGTAGGATTTTTCTTATATTTACTCCTCTGTGGTGGTCACTGCGGTGCCAGGCACAAGAAATGTGCTCACTGGTCCTCCTGATGGTGACCGGGCACTAGGGTGACCAGATAGCAAGTGTGAAAAATCGGGACGGGGGTGGGAGTAATAGGTGCCTATATAAGAAAAAGCCCCCCAAAATCGGGACGATCCCTATAAAATCGGGACATCTGGTCACCCTACCAGGCAGCATGGAGGAAGAGGAAGCCACCTGACTTGAATGCAAAGGAAGGTGGGAGGAGGGAAGGAAGAATACATGCAGGATGGGTGGGAATGGGGAGATAACTCCTCTGTTAGTCCAAGGGGGCTAGCAGCACTGGGAAAGGGTAACTTTAATTATGGCATTTCCTAACTGTTCTTGACTTTGCAACCTTAATACGATTTTAATACTTTTTTTAATGTAATATTGTATACAAGCTGCATTTTGTTTGCCTGGTATCTACCCACTTGAGAAAGTTGAATGACATTTCCTGAAGCCGATTTAATTTCACCGGGAATAAATTTGGCCCAATAACTGTTTAGAGGAAATTCTTTGCACTTAGTCCACTGTATTTGGTATCTAGATATTTCCACAGAATTAATTATGAGCTAACTTGGGGCTTTTTCCATGAGCCGTGCATTGTTGCGCTACCCCAGAAGGAGACCAGACGGATTGCAACAATCTAGTTCGCACTTTCCCCCTTTCTCTGAACATAGAGGGAAGATGTACATTGCATCACATCTATACCTAGCATAGCTTATCTCCTCTGGCATAGTGTCATGATCCACAGGCCTCGAACCCAGATCTGCAGGGTTCCTGCAGGGTCATCACACTCCAACCCTCCACTGATTCCTAGTATCTGACCTCAGCTCCTGATCTTCTGGGTCTGAACCTGTCCCCTCCTCCCCCACCCCATGCTAACCACTAGGCCTGGCCACCTATGTCCTGGACTAGACACATAGTTACTGTTACAACATGAAGAGGCGGAGACAATGCTTCACCCATTCCCCACCCACATGTTGGGTTTGGCTGTTCTTCCTTCTGCATAGCTCCCAAGTTACAGCACAATTTGAGCCTCTGTGGGGCCAGATTCTGCCAGTCTCACTCACACTGATTAGTATCTTACTTTCCGAGTAGCCCTGTTGATTTCCTGGATCAACCCGAGGAGGGAGGTACTGTATAGTAAGTAAAGTCGGCAGAATCTGGCCCCACAGGAAAGGGGAAGAACTTTCTTTCAGATGGGCGCTATAAAGCAGAATATCTGCGTAAAAAGGGGTATTGGGGTGAGAGTTACAAAACCAATGGAATTATGCGGGTGGGGGGGGGAGAGAATTCAGCCCCTGTTCATGCTGTGCTTTCTGCTCAGGCTGCCAAATGCAAGCTTGCTGGGCTAGAATGCTTAGCTGGGTTAGTTTAGGAGAACCGTGGAGACGGCTATGACCCAGGAAAGCTTATTCTAGCCAGTCCTGATGTTGACAAGGGGTTTGAACTGCACTGACGCTTCTGACACAGGCCTGGGAGAAGAACTGATGCAAGCAGGCAAAAGCAATAAAAAACATCCTATTGCTTTTTTAAGTTTAAAAAAACCGTAATCCCCACTGAACAGAAAGACTCTGTCATAGAAAGAGAATGTTATGTGGGCGGTCAAGCAGTTAAGGCCTTGCCTGTTTAACAGGAAGTTCTGGCTCCTCGCTGATCACTCTCCATTGGTGTGGCTACACAGAACAAAAGGTACCAACTCCGAACTGCTATGCTGGAGCATAGCACCGCAGGGGTATGCTATGCAAACTGTACATATTAAAGCAAAGAAAATGTGACGGCAGATGCACTGTCTAGGCAAGAATGTTCCAAGCCGATGCCTAGGGATTAGCTAGTCGCTGACCTTACTGCATCAAGTGAAGGGGGGGAGGTGACCCCAGAACCTCTTGAGGCCAATTGGCAGAGGGCACAGAGGATGCGCAGAATTTTACAGGGGTTGGAGTGTGCCTATCCCTAACCTGCAAAGGGACAGTGGAGCCTACGTAGGCTGAGACGGGAAGGCTTGTGTTACCAGTGGAGTCAGGGACCTGACCCAGACAGGCACAGGCAAGGTGTCCTCTTGCTAAGGGCAGGTGGTAGCTAGGCAGCATGGCCTAACCCCAGAGAGGGGAGTTTAACAGGCCCAGAAAAGGGGGCTGAAGACCCCAAAGAGGGTCAGCATTTGTGGACTCTGATACACCCTTAGAAGGGGACCAAGGTGAAGAGTGACTCAGCTGGGGTCAGAGACCAGCTGCCAAAGGCAAGCAGGCTTCAGAGAGGAAGCCCTGGGGGATGTCCCCTTACCAGGGTCAAGACAGAATTGAAAGCTAGCCCAGGACAGGGCTGCAGACATTAGTAACTGAGGGTCTGGTGATAGGACTAATTGAGGACTGACTAATTGAGAACTGAGCCCAGGGACAGGGCTGCAGACAAAGACATTGTTGAGGGCTCCAGAAGGACCCTGTTGGACCTGTACCCTGGAAAGGGTCTGTTTGTTTGTACACCCACAGATCGAACACTCACCTGGGAACACCAGGATGACTAACAGCGGACACCTCAAGCAGCACAAGCTGAGAAGTGTGCAGGCACACGCACACCCAGCCAGGGGGCATTTGAGAGAGGTGAGCAGCACCCCATTACAGTATTGCTGGCCAAAAACACTCTGATGTCTGGCACATGAAGTGCACATGCACCGTCAATGGAATGTGCATAAGGACAACACGTCTCAAAGAGCTCCCCCTACTGTACCCGGTAAGTACAGTACCCCCTTCTCCTTCTTCTACCCCCCATGCATGTGCAGTACATTCTAAGGGCATAATTTTGCCCTTCATACCCACAGTGAGCTAAATATTAGTGTAGGGGGGTGGCAGAATTGAGCCCCTCAGGGGTCACTCACAAAATAATGTACCTCTCAGTGTGGGTGATGGTGGCAGAATTCAGCCCTCAAGAAGCAGTGTTTCCATTCCCTTATAGTCTTGCAAGGCTGAATTGCTGGGATTTGGAACTCTTTGCAGAATCTGAGCCTAAGAGCATTTTTCTTCTCCCATGTAACATTATAGAGAGGGAAACATTTTCAAAATATCCTTCATCTTTTCCCAGGGCCACTATGCCACTTCTTGGGGGTACCCAGGGCAGTAGGGCACCTAGCTACCACCTGCCCTTAGCAGTGGGGGGGCTGGCTTGCCCACCTTCGGCTGTGCCTTTACTTCAGGGTTCTGCCAGCTTAAGTCCCAGCAGACAACCAGGAGCTTCTCTCGCTATACCGGTCCCTGCCAGCAACTGCTCGGTCCCTGCTTCTGCAGCTCCATAAGCCAGTCAGGAGCACTGCTTTTACTCCTCTAGCTCCAGGCAACGACTGAAGTTCTCTTGCCCTGCATCCCCTTTTCTATGAGCCTGCTGGGCCTGAACTGGCTGCTTCCCTTCAGCCTCTTGCCGATTGGCTGTGCCCCTGTGGCTCCTCTCTAGGCCGCCCAAAGGACTCACCTCTACTGCTCCCTTTTTGCAGTGGAGTGTGGTAGGACCACGAGGCCTCCAGCAGGGGGCCATGTTTGGCACCATGGAAGAAATAAAATTGTTCTGAATCAACCAGCTCAGATTCATGGCAGTTCTGTGGCCCTTGGAGTGCTAGGGACCAATGGTGCTGCACTGCTAGACAGAGTCAGTGCTGACTGTAGTGCTGAAATTGGCAGCAAGGGACACTGCTGTTCCAGGTGTATCTGAAGATCCATCGGTGCTGAGTATCTAAATGGTGTGGAGTGGAATAGACAGGTGCATGCAAACCAGGTTTTCTTGAGATGGTTGCAATTCATTTCGGGGCTCTTAAAGTTAAAGAGCCTCTACTCTTTGGCTCTGAATGTTCCTGTACATGGGGGTCTAATCAGCCTGGGTCAAAAGCGGGTCACATTGATTAAGTCATTAGGAAGACCTGAAGGCAGGCCTCCCTGCTTTGGAGCTGGTGAATTTGCAAATCACACGCGTTTGGGGAATGTGTGATTCTCCTAGGCAAAAGAGGCACTTTGAGTGTCTGTCTGAAGCTGGGTAGCATGAAAGGTAGCATTTGAATCCAGGAGAACTGGACAACACCATACCAGACAAATAAAGTTCTAACAACTAAAGGGTATAACAGGCAACTGAAAGACTAAAATTACTAATACTACAGTTTAAAACTAACTGTAAAAGCTAGTAGCTAAAAGCAGTCTCTCGGATAGTTGGGCTCAATCTCTAAGCCATGAGGCAGTGAGAGAATCTGAATAATACCCTTATATGGCCTCTCAGTGAAGCACAAGAACTGAAGAGCGCATGTTTGCCCTACGGGTACTACTGTCCAAAAATTCTGATCTCTGGCATATGAGGTACATGTGCAGGGCTGGCCCTAGCCATTTTGGTGCCCTACACAGCCCCCCCCCCCACCCTGTGGGGGGGGGGAAGATATGTAGCCCCAGGCCTCCGTGGGGGGACAGGAGCAGGCTTGGGGGACAGGGGGAAACCACCTCCCAGCACGAAATGGCAGAGCGCAGCGGGTTGGGGCCAGGTCGCTCTTCTTCCTGCCGCCCGGTGAGTGCAGGGCAGGCCCGACGCTGCATTCATGGGGTGGCAGGAAGTGGAGCGACCGGCCCCAGCCTGCTCCTCTCTGCTCCCCTGGCTCCCAGCCTTAGGGTTTGGAGGGCAGGGTGGAATTGCCCCCCAGCACTCACCGGTGGTGCGGCTGGGAGCCGGTGGCATGGAGCGGGCTGGGGCCAGGTTGCTCCACTTCCCGCCATCCTGTGAGTGCAGGGCACGCCCGACCCCTGCTGCAATCCTCAGGGGAAGGGGTGGAGTGGGGGCGGGGCTGGGCTGGGGCAGAGCAGGGGCGGGAAGAGGTGGGGTGGGGGCAGAGCAGGGCGGGGGCTTTGGGGAAGGGATGGAGTGGGGGCTGGGCTGGGGCAGAGCAGAGGTGGGAAGAGGCGGGGCTGGGGCAAAGCAGGGGCGGGGGCCATGGAGAAGAGGGGGGGCAGGGGCTGGAGCAGCTGTGTGAGGCACCTGGAAATTTGGTGCCTCATGCAGCTGCATACGTTGTGTATGGGTAAGGACGGCCCTATACATGTGCACCAGTAATGGAATATGTATATGGACAAGCATTTGAAAGAGAACCTAATTTCCAGACAAGGCTGCCAGACAGGCTATCCAAACTCCATATATGGATGCTTAAATCAGCACTTAGGGCCCAACTTCCCCACTGCCTTGCTTCTTGCATACTGTAATCCGGAGTGGATGTAAAAATGCTAGAAAATCAGAATGGGAGCATTTTACATCCACTTCACCCAGGTATGAATGTCTGCCCAAGGTACCAGGCAGTGGAGAATCAGGTTGACCTTCTGATGGCTAGCATATACAATAACATGACAAATGCAGAGTTGAGAATTTAGCCCTAATTTTTCTTTTAGACCTTATGCCTTACAGCATTTAATAGAAAATAACAATTGTGTGTTTTTAAATCATCCAATATGTAATTATGTCTCTGCTATAAATGCTATATGATAGTTCTAAAAAAAACTTATAGAAAGTGTAGTGTTCTCTGTTGAATTGTATAGCTTTAAGAGTAAGTAATTTCTGTAGAACCCTATTGGTTTCATCCCTATTAATTTCTGTAGGACTCTTCCATAACTAGAAATAATTATCTTGAAAGGTCATCTCACGCAGAAAACTCCCACTGATTTCAACAGTAGTCTAATTCAATGCAAGACTTGCAGGATCAGAACGAGATGTACTTAGAGAAGGAACTGCAATTTCAAGAGGGTTTTTTATTTGATATTGCATTGGTATATGGCTGACCACGCACAGCAAATTCTTTTGTTTGCCTTTGTATTTGCCACAGGATGGGGCAAGTAAATCCCTTAAATTACTTTAGGTTTCAGAGTAGCAGCCATGTTAGTCTGTATCCACAAAAAGAACAGGAGTACTTGTGGCACCTTAGAGACTGACAAATTTATTTGAGCATAAGCTTTCATGGGCTACAGCCCACATGCATCCGATGAAGTGGGCTGTAGCCCCCAAAAGCTTATGCTCAAATACATTTGTTAATCTCTAAGGTGCCACAAGTACTCCTGTTCTTTTTAAATTACTTTACTATACTTTATAGTTTATGATGATGACACAAACATGGAGACATGCTGCAGTCTGTGTTATGCTAAAGAGGTTGTGCTTATCAGCAAGCCTGAGGAAACAATTCCAATAACTTTACTGGCATGACAAGAAGTACAACTATTGTCAAAGTTAATAAAGACTAAATCACTTCGGGAGATAGTAAAAGCCAGTGGCTGAAGTAATAGTGTGAAATTAAGGTTTAGACCTAAATGTAGAAACAATGCAGATTTTACCCCAACCAGCACAGGAATTTGAAAAGGTTGCGCAAGGTAAAGGGGACTGTTTCCCCAGTATATGAGGGTTGAAACTGTTCAAATGATACCTAGAAGAAAATGCCTGAAGGCATTATACTTACTCTGAAGTTCTTCTCCCCCAGCAGGTGCAGGAGACTGGTCTGAACCACAATAGCATTGGGGATGTATTATGAGCAGAGATGGGCCCAAGCTGAAAAGTTCAGTTCTGGCCCTGGACTTCCCAGAAGTCAACTCCAAATCTGAGCAGCACTTTTATGACAAGTCCATCTGTAATTAACATAGAACTGTAGGCCTGAAAGGGACCTCAAGAAATCATCAATTCCAGCTCCCTGCGCTGTGGCAGGACTAAGTTAACCTAGACCATATCTGACAGGTGTTTGTCAAACCTGTTTTTAAAAGCTTCCAATGATGGGGACTCCACGACCTCCTTTGAAAGCCTATTGCAGAGTTTAACTACCAGTATAGTAAGAATTATTTTCCTAATATCTAACCTAAATCTCTCTTGCTGTAGATTAAGCCCATTACTTCTTGTCCTACCTTCAGTGGACATGGAGAACAATCAGCGTCCTCTTTATAACAGCCCTTAACCTATTGGAAGACTGTTCACCGCTCAGTCTTGTTTTCAAAAGATTAAACATGCCCAGTTTTTCAACCTTTCCTCATAGGTCAGGTTTCTAAACATTTTATCATTTTTGTTGTTCTCCTCTGGACTCTTTCCAATTTGACCACATCCTTCCTAAACTGTAGTGCCCTGACTTGGACACAGTACTCCACCTGGAGCCTCACTAGTGCCAAGTAGAGCATGACAATTACCTCCCATGCCAGAATGATATTAGCCTTTTTTTGCAGCTGCATCACATTGACAACTCATATTCAGTTTGTGGCACACTATAACTCCCAGATCCTTTTCAGCAGTACCACCACCTCAGTCATTTATGCAAGCATTCAGTGACTCTTCCATAGAGCTTTTGCATGGCATTCTATGTTCTTGGAGAGGTGCCCGTTTCAGAAGATAAACGTCTGTTGTTTGCTTGTTTGTTAACCCCTTGATGTGTAAGGGGTTAAGGTGAACTCGTAGATCTGTGTAAGATCAAATACCATAGGGAACAAAATATTTTTTCCTTGCAATGCTCTAGAAGCTAGGGCCAGAATTTTCAAAGCAGTTTTGGCATCTAATCAGGTGCTTCATTTTCAATTAGTTTCCTAAATTATTTTCAAAGGATGGAGCCAGGTGCATCCATGACTGCCTGGTACCCAGGGGTGGGCATGCCTAATTTTGGTGAATTGTGGGCATGGCTAAAGATTCTTGTGCCTACCTGGCATTACCCAGAGTGCCCCAATGTTTTTGCAAAGTGTTCCTTATTTTTTTCTTTAGATGAATTTGTTGTGCATTTATGACTTGTGGAAGCCACAGGCTGGCACACACTTGATAAGAGACAGGCAGCGTTGAGCAAGCTTTTCCATGCTGCTCTGTCAAGTGATGCATGATTTGCAATCAGACAGCAGGATGGAGAGTAGAGCTCTCCTCTCCGTCTGAGGAATTTTGTGAGGTGGACAAAAATCCCCTGGTCACTAGATGCATATTGTTAGACTTGCTCCACTTGTGATCTGAGCACAAAGGGAAAAAACCCAAATCACATCACAAAAAGCACATAGAATCGTAGGTCTGGAAGTGACCTCGAGAGGTCATCTAGTCCAGTCCACATGGTACACTCTGATGTCCTGAGCACCTTCTATGCACAAAATTAGTGGGTGAAGCATAAATGTTTATGGAGTAATGGCCAGTGCATACCACATGCTCTCTCCAAAAGGATATGTAATGCATTCTTTGCTAAACCAGTCACAATCCAATTAATGATTAAAGCATTTCAGCCCTCGTCAGAACATCAGAACAGCCTCCTGTTTCAAATCACTCTGCAGTGAATCAAAGGGACGTTCTTCTATCTGAGCGGCCCCGGTGACCATAACTATAAATAAGCTCTTGTTACTTTCCCATAGAGATGAGTGAATATTGGGAAAAATTCAGTGATTGTGAAATAATAGTGTGTTTTCAACTCAAAAGGACATTTTCAAATTTGGCTCTGTATTGTGGCATCCAAATTTGCATGTGAAAAACTTTGGAACTATACATACAAGCTGTATTTGTACAGATAGTTAGGCATATCGCTTACCTTTTTTGTCTGATTTACTTGTTCTTCTATAGCACCTTCCATCTGAGGACTTCCAAGTACTTTGGCTAATTAACCCTCACTGCAGTCCTGTTGAGGAAGGTAAAGATGTTTACCATTTTACAGCTGGGGAAATTGAGGCACGGAGAGGCAAAGTGATTTGCTCAAGGTCACACAGTAAGTTTCCATAGCTCCTGACCTTCAATCCTGTGCCTTAACCACAGCGTTGCCCTTTTCTTTTATTACATGCATATGTAAGGCCCAGCTTTGAGATGCACAAAACTTAGGCTGCCTACTACATGGGAGAATATGTGACGTGTGGTGTAGGGTGTTTTAAAGGCTTTTTTGGTACTTTCTTGGGACAACTGCGTTACTCACATGTGGCAAAGTTTTTTGTGAGTAACTTAAAGGATAAAACCATTATACCACACTACACTATTGTGTATTTGTTTATAAATGTGATGAGCCCGACGGTACAGTTTACAGTTTACACACCATTCTCTGACATGGTGGTACACAATTCGCAGCTGTTCCCCTGTATCCAATACTGTGGAACATTGTTGCTCAGAATGAAGCAACAGCTTTGGGAAATTGGCCTTTCTGAGCAGGTGGAGCCACATATTTTTAGAGAGCTCAGAGCCAGATTTTCAAGTGTTCAGCACCTGGAATCAGTGTGAGATTTCCCATTTAGGTACCTAAATAAGAGTCAGATTTTTAAAAAGTGCCCAATGCTCAGCAGCTCCTATTGTGACATTTTTTGCCTGATTTTCAAAACAGCCAGCACAAATTTTCCAAAAATCTGACCATTTATTTGGATGCCTAAATGAGAGCTGAGCTCCTTTAAAATGTGGCCCTTAGGGCCTCATCCAGAATCCACTGAAATCAATGGAAAGATTCCCATTAACTTCAATTGGTTTTGGATACATTGCAGCAGTACTTTCATTGCGTGTCATCTGATTTCTCAGCAATTACTGCTTTTCATACTATATGTATAAAGTCAGATTCTGAAACCCTGTATGCATATAGGGTGTGTCTACACTGCAATAAAAGACACACAGCTGATTCAGGCTTGCGGGGGGCAGGCTGCTGGGCTATAAAATTCCACTGTAGGCATTTGGGCTTGGGCTGGAGCCCACGCTCGGAGACCCTGTGAAAGGGGAAGGTCTCCGAGCATGGGCTCCAGCCTAAGCGGCTACACTAGTATTTTTAACCCCGTAGCCCAAGCCCTGCAAACTTGAGTCAGCTGACCCAGGCGCTGAGATTTGGTGCTGTGGGTTTTTTATCGCAATGCAGACATTCCCATAGAGTAGTACCTGACTCCACTACTGGTCCTATTGAATTCATGGTACTATCACTAAGGTAATCAGAATCTAGTCTGTAATTTCTGATTGACTAGATTATAGCTCAGATTTATAGCAGAGCTGGTCAGAAATCTTTGTCTAAACGGTTTTTGACAAACCTGCCATTTGCATCAAAATTATGATTATTATTTAATTATATTTATTTTATAATGCAACCCAAAATCAGGGGCTCTTGATTTCACTGAAGCTGCTCCTGACATACAGCAATGTAAGTAACTCTAATGAATACCTGAGTGAGGTTATTGTGGTTAGTCCAGGTGGTTCACAGCATGTGGCTACACAGAGTTCCAGCTGAACACCAGAATAGCAAGCCCTTGTCAAACCTGGACTTAAAGTCCTAGATGAGATAAAGGCTAATACTGAGCCCACCAATAGTATTCACACACTTGCCTTGGTAGGAAAGAATTTATTAATAAAATTAGATATAGAAGAATTTGATATATTTTATTAAATGTAAGCAGCTCACCCATGTCTCAAATTATGAGATTTTTCTTTACACTAAAAAAGGGGGAAATTTGACTAGGCTTAATGTGTGTGCTGTACACTCTCAAGCAGGCTTCAATAATAGATGACAGATAGTTCTCTCCTACCTGCACTTGATTCTGATTCAAGTAGCCCCCCTGCTGGTCCATGAAAAAACTGTTTTTATTTCTAAATTCTGCTGCTTTCCTTCAAATTGCAATGCACAGTCTCCCCAAGATAGCGCAATAGGACAGAAATTGGAAACCTGCTATCAGTTAGGTATAAATTGCACTACTTTTGCCTGTACATTTGCTAGTTTTTATTCTTTCTTCTTTAGCATCTTGCATAGAATGGAAGCCTCTTATAAGAACACCAGCTGTGTGAAGGGAGTGAGGCTGCAAAAATAACTGTGCGCATTATCCATGCACCCAAAACAAAACAGAGAAATATGCTGCAGTTTGCATATTATCATTAAAAATAATCTGCAATGCTATCGCATCTTTCATCTGAAAATCGGAAAGCCCTTTATAAACATTAGCTGACACACACAACAGTCCGATGAGGTAAGAAAGGGATGCATGTGTCATATCAGCCACGTCCCTGGTGAAAGCATCACCTGTTAAAGGGCAGATCATGACAGGTGCTCAGCACCTCACAGGGTGGGACCCTAGGATACAAAGTGAAGGAGAACACTGCATCCAATTGAAAGTACAGGGAAAGTTAAGGTCAGCGGAACACAATTCTTGGAGTTAGCATTTTGCCAGGACACCAAGGCTAGCACCCCTTCTGGTATGGATCTCCATTTTACATCTCGCGCAAAGATCAGCAGCCTAAGCCATGCTGGAGCACTGGTTCAGTGCTGACTTGGGAGGAAGGGTGCCCCATTGGGAATACTTCCTGCAGAACGTAGGTCATCTTAAGGGAGTTCTTTGGAGGCCTTCCACCCAAGTAGTTACCTGACTGTGACTGACTAGTAGGCTCACTACATAAAGTAGTATGGCTGATAGATTAATGCCCTTGTTGAAAGATAAGACATAGAAAATGGAGCAAGCGAGCTTTGCATTTTATTTTATTTTATTTTAGTATTTTGCGAGTTCACATTTACCTATTACAGTGTTGTGAATTTCATGAATTTGGTGAATGAAATTTAAGGTTGTCTGTTCTGGTGTAAATTTAGTGTGATGGGGTCTTTAATGAGAGGGTTTTTTTTATGGATTAGTGCAAATGGAAATTTTGTAATGGCTTACTGGCTATTTTTCTTGTGATATACCAGTTTTATATGGTTCTCCTGAAATGGGATGGATTTTAATTTATCTCTCTGTTTGAAAATTTACGCAATATAAACATTTTCTGTGCAATCAGAAGGTGGAAAAAAGCAAAGCATGAGCTGAAGAAGAGGACTTGAAATGGGAGTGTTCATCAGCTGTTCAAAAGCACCAGAGAAATAACCCTCTGTTTGTATAGAAAAGATATAAAGCAGCCAGGACTTGGGGCTGAAAAGCACTCCAGAGCTGAGGAACTGGAAGATTCTGGGCACAGAGCGACAGAGACTGTAAACAGAATTGAAGAAGCTCTTAAGAAGCTGGGAATTTGGAAAAAAAAATAACTTCATTCTGCATGAAATTGTTCCTGTATAGTCTTGGCTCAGGTAGGATTTTTTCAGAGTAAGGTTAATTGGACAAGCTGTTTTTGAATGCAGGGACTCTGATAAAGTGCTGGGTTCCCAGTTCTTTAAAATGTTGTAATTGTTTTTCTTTTGTCTACTCACATTGCCAAAATGATGATGTACAAGCTTCAGATTTGCTTTATACACTAATCTTCTGAGAGGACTAACACACAGAATCACTTTTACTAAATTGAAGTGCGGAAAGTGAAGGGAAGTTGAGCACTTTATTATAATCAAAGAACAAGGGAGCGTACAATGACGAAAAAGGCAACAAATTTAAAGCTGATAAAAGAAATACTTTTTCATACAATGATAATTAGTCCATGGAACTCATGGCCACAAGATATTATTGAGCCCAAGCACTCAGAACGTTTTTAAAAGGATCAGATCTTTATATGCATAATGAGAACATTCACAGCTACATCAGAGAGGATAAAATGAAAACTTTAAAAGGAGGTTAAACCTTCTTGCTTCATGGCATAAGTCAAACACTAATGACCTGGGGTCAGGAAGAAACATCTCCGATGGGCAGTTTATTCCATAATTCAGTGGCCACTATATGTATCTTCTTCTGAAGCATCTGGTACTTTCCTCTTTCAAAGACAGGAAAGTGGACTAGATGGTCTGATGGCCGGAACCAGTACGGCAATTCCTATGTTCTTATGTTAAATCTTGTAGTTCTTAGAGGATAAATCTCTAAGTGTGTTATAGCTTCCTTCAAAGGTCTGACAAAAGCTGCAAGCTCTGCTCCACCTAATCTAAGCTATCATTTCAAAGAAAGTTTCTAGCCTTTTCACTGCAAAGATAGCTTTCATAATGAAAAACATCCACTAGACTTTTAAATTTGTCCTGGTGATTTTTTCTACATACCACTGTTTATTCAAGGTGACTTTTAGGCGAATGAAAGATTTCTTTTAAATGACATTAAAAAGCCCCCCCACCAATCTATGTGTTAGTGTTGAGCTACCTTTCAGATAAATAATCCAAAGATGGAATGAATTTGGCACTTTCAGATTCAGATCAGCATTTGCTAATACAGTAATAAGAACAATACCTGGCTCTTATATAGCCCTGTTCATCAGTAGATCTCAAAGTGTTTTACAAAAAAGGTCAGTATCATTATCCCCGCTTCACAGATGGGGAACTGAGGTAACAGAGAGGTGACGTGACTTGCCCAAGGGCCCCCAGCAGGCCTCTGGCCAAGATGGGACTAGAACCCATGTCTCAAGAATTCCAGTCTAGTGGTCTATCCACTAGGTAAGGGGTAGTCAATTAGTTTTTGCCAAGGGCCAAATTTCTTGGTCAAGGTATAGGCAAGGTCCAGACACCAGAGAAAATAATAATAAAAATAACAATAATGATGATAACAAGCAAATAAAAAGATTTCAGGGTCCATTCAAAAGTATCTGGCAGTCCAGATTTGGCTCACGGTCCGCCTGTTGACTACCAATCAGTGTGACCACTCATCTGAGTAATGGTTCACCAGTGCAAGTCACAGGTTCACAATCTGGCCTTTAGGAAGCTTGAGATGGTGTAAATTAACTTCCTTCTGCTCCCCTCAGTGTACTCATTACACCACTGATTCCCTTACACCCACTTCCCAGCATGAAGCTTACACCACCTTAAAGACCACCTCTGAACTTAGCCCATTCTGTCAGTGGATATGCTGGGAATAGACCCCAGGTGAAATACTGGCCCCAGTGAAGGTGATGGGAACTTTGCCATTGACGTCACTGGGGTGAAGATTTCACCTCACGAATCCCATCTCCCAGTACCCTATTCTACATATTTCAATATTTGTAGAGTGACTTCCACATATGGGCCAGATCCTCCACTGGCATAAGCCAGTGTAGCGCCAAAGGAGCTATACTGGTTTACCCCAGCAGAGGATTTGGCCCATAATATTACACCTGAAGTCATTTGGATAGTGCAAGGTATTTTTATTTGCTTTTGTGCTGTCAAATAATGTTTAGAACGTCGGTAAAGTAGACAATGAAATGTCCTAAGTTGAAAAGCCTCATAATTTATTGCAGATCTATGGGAGAACATTTGTAGAACCCATTTAATTCATTTAATAGTAATGCAAACATTGATATAAATTAAGACTTCAGAATGCTCTCTCACATCTTTTCTCTCCCCATGAGAGGTGAGTGAAAATGGTTTATTACTTGTGGATTATAATTGCTTAAAATACGTTATGATGTAAAAAAAAATATAATCCCTTCTACTAGGCAGGAGCTAAATTCTACAGACAGAGAAATTACATCAAACGCCAGTGCATTAAGGAAGAAACATGCTTCTTCTCCCTTTGGGGAAACTCTAAGAACGTCTTTTTAGAACCATCAAAATTCACAAGCTGTAATAAATTATTCTTTTTCATTACCCATTTATTAAGTAGGCTGTTTGGTATAACGGCAGAAAAATTCTGTTTAATTTTTACAGTATTACATGTCTGTGATTTCTGATTTGACACAGACTAGAGTTATTAAGAGAAGAGATGTGTTTTGTTTTGTACATTGGGACCATCTTTTCACCAAATTCTGATGAAGGCAACTTTTTCAGCATGTTATATTGCCGCCTGTCAGAATGGCTACATGTTGAGGAAACAGGCTGGCTCAATGGGATTGCCAACCTCAGGCTAGATCTTATGAAGAACTTTGATTGCAAGTTTAGTTAACTTGCACACACAGTATCAGTTGACACATTTCGACAATCTTTAAATATGTCAGAATGCTCGGCACCCCTTTATATCACTGAACCACCTATGGTCTTTACCTATCAGAGCACAGGTTGTGGAACAATTTATGGTGAAAGGAATCTACCCCACAGCTTGCAGTAGTTTCAAAAAGGGACCTAGTACATTCAAATATATATTCACTGTCTTTTGTAATTACATGAAGAATGAAATAAACTAAAAAGATGACAAAATGGGCTATAGTGTTGAGCAGGAAAGTGGAGGAAAATTCGACTGAAAAACAAGTGACCATAACAACATCTTAAAAATATTGCAAATATTGCTCCTTTGTCATATCAGTTACAAGGGTATCACTAACATTAAGTAGGTGTGAAAGATCATTTACAGCTTGTGAAACATTGTAGACTAGTGGATAAGGCCCCAGCCTGGGAATCAGGAGAACTAGAATCTATTCCTGGTTCAGCCGTTCACATGTGGAGTGATCATGAATAAGTCTATTATTTATGTTATGGCTTGCACCCAAAGGCACCAATCAGGACTGGGTTTCATTGCACTGGGTTCTCTACACAGAAGAAGACATGATCCCTGCTACAAAGACCTTAAAATCCAAGCCAAAATAAAGCTATCTCTCTCTGCCTCCGTTTCCTCATCTGTAAAGTGGGGATAAAAATGATAACCCACCTTTATGAACAATTTTGTTTGAGATCTTCAGATGCAAATATGATATAAGTACTAAGTTTTGTTTTTGGGTGCAATGGAACTTATGCTCCTAAGTCACTTAGGCACTTTTGAAAAATCCCACCCAATGTTAATAAACCTGTTGGTCTGTGACTTTGAACATGGGGGATTACAATAGATTTATTTACAGTGCTTCTGGCGTAGGAGGAACACTTGTCCAGTCAGTATGGGCCATGTCACATCCATTTGGCTTCCCATGCTCAGAAACACCAGTTCTACTGAACATTCTTATAAGTGGAGTTACTGGAGTTCCTTCCATAGAGACACACTGAGTAGCCCTGGCAGAGACAACTGGCCAGATCCTCAGCTGATGTAATGGTGCTATGACGATTTACAGTAGCTGATGATCCAACCCTG
Source organism: Trachemys scripta elegans (assembly GCF_013100865.1). Lineage (NCBI taxonomy): Eukaryota > Metazoa > Chordata > Testudines > Emydidae > Trachemys > Trachemys scripta. The sequence continues at coordinate 11,711,465 of NC_048312.1, forward strand.
AGCCTCCCTGTGTGCACACTCTTCCTGTGATCCACTGTGTGCCCTCTACAGGGTTGTGTGTAAATCATCCATTCTAGCTCCCCAAAATAACAGCAGAGGGAAAGAAAAATGACAAGGCAGAGGCTGAAGCGAGACCTGTTTTCAAATGGGATTTTACAAAAAAATAAACAAGTGGAAGATGGGCAAGGAATAAAGCAGAAAGACAGAAGAAAAGCAACCTGGTCCTCACACCCTCTGAACTACAACAACAACAACAACTTGCTTGTTGGAATACTTGCTTGTTAGCTTGGTCTAAAATAAATAAATAAATAAACGGTGGTTATAAAACCCGCATTGTATCTTCACAGCCAGAAGCGATGCAAAGCTGCTTTCTTCAGCTAGGAAGTGGATTACATTTTTATAACTAATCCCCAGCTCTTTAACTGAAAAGATTTGATAACACCCCCACCTCCCCACTTTTTTTTTCTTTTGCCAGTGTGCTTTAAAAACATAAGCCCACCTTCCCCTGCCCACCATGCCTGGATGTGTTTTTGAATTTACAGAGTGTAACCTCATTTGTGCCCAGTGTTGGTAGGACAGAATTCAAATAGGAGGGAAAAAATACTTAGGACTTCACTGATCCATAAAATTGTTATAGGCAGCATTTCAGTTTCAACAAGTGCCAAAAAAATCTTTTTTTAGGAATATAAAAAAATAAAGCAGAAACAAAAATAACAAGGCTATTAATCTTTCATTACGTTAAAGGGATGAAAAGGAATCGCTTAAAGTATCATTCTTTACTTTCACCACAAGATTGAATGCCCCCTGCTAACTTCAAAGGCACTAAAAGCAGTTGGTTAATATTATTGGCACAGAACCAGATTGTGGTTTACTTTAGTTTTTACATGATTTTTTTAAACAAAAGAAAACGTTCAGGGTTGCACATGCATTGGTGAGTATTGAAAAGGGTGCCGTTTGTGCTGCTACTAATAATGTGTCGATTTGCAGACAGGTAATAACGGCTCAAAAATCACATCAGCCAGTGCATGAAGGATAAAGTCTATAATGTTGCCCCTGTTTGTTCTGTGGTTTCAAATCAGACATGAATCACTGGTTCTCTCTGTCTACCAGTGTGTCTGGGCTTGCAATAGGCTTCAGTGACATATGGACTGTATGCATCCCACGAGAAGTGATAGGTATGCCTAAGAGGGGCAGTCTCTCACCTGCTTCCCTGTGCAACTGCCATTACATTTCCATCCCCCTCCCTGCTCCTAGGTTTGCAATGTGTACATTGAAAACACAGCTAATTGCTACTGAGTGACATCATTTTGTGGTTGGGGGTTTTTGTGCTGGGGTTTCTTTACTGTGGTGCCAGCTGTGAAGAAGCTGATTGTGGTTGCCCCTGTCTGGCAAATGGTAAACAACAAGAAGCAGGGAAAAGGAAGGACTCGTGATGGTTTGACGATGTGCTGACACCCTGATGTGTTTGGCGGAGCTAAGTAGAGCAGGCTCTCTTAAATTCATGTTATTGGGTTGGGGGGAGTAAGAGTGTTTGATCTTTTTCAATGTAAGGGTGGTTTAGGCAGTTGGTCTTTGGCCTTTTAGGTTGATGACAAGGAAGTAAAGGCCTGATCCTGAGAGATTTTCAATGCCTTTTGTGTGGTGATGAGCACTCAAAACTCAATTGGCTGAATCATGAATTTGCCTGTGCAGGGGAGTAAGGAGGCATGAGGAGTCCTTTTACTTCTCTATGCAGGCTACCTGCATTGTCAGATCCTGCAGAACAGCTGCTAGCATGCTACCATTCCCCTTCCTGTGCAGGTTAATGGGGGATGGGGTGGGCAGAATATTGATTCTACCCACCCATATGTCAGCTGGTGTTTCTGAGCCAGTGCAGCAAGGGAAGTAGGAACAGAACTGGTGCAGATTATTTCCTCCTTCGAACAAGGAGGTATCAGGGACTTTTGAGTCACAATTCGGTCTCTGACCTTTACTCAGGACAGATTGCAAGGGGCCACCTTAGCACAGAGGGAGCTGAGAATGCTCAAGGCCTCTCAAGAGGTTGTATGCACCTTGCAGGATGGGGCTCTGTTAGTGCCAGTTGTGATGCTGATTTTTATTATGTGGGTGCCAGAATCTGGACTTCTGTTTAGCTGCCACAAATATCTGGTTTATCTCCTGAGATGAGAAACAAAGCACTGGAGAAGTGCCTGGCAGTTACACGGAGGTTTACTAACGTGGTATTTCTGAAAATGTGTCTGAAGGTAAAGAGGTGCTGGTCTTAAAAACAGAAACTGTATAAAGAGAGGATAGTATGATTGAAATACCTTCTTTATTTGTTTTGCTATAGTTTTACAGCCCTTCAATTATCACCCAGGGCTCTGCCTCGTGACTTCACATTGCAATAAAGCAGACATTTCCAGTTAGCCCTCTGTTTATGCCATGCTGTCAGTGCCTAGCAACTAAATTCTGGTATTTTCCTTAAAGTTAATTTCTTCTGACATCCCCTTTGACTCATCCACATCTTCTCTCCTAGCTGTTCTCTATGGTTCCAACATCCCTTGAAAAACTCTCAGTGGTCTTGGCAACAGGCTTCCATATCTCCTTCTACCATGCTTGGCTTCATGTGCACCTTTGCTTGGAGCAACCAAATCTCTATCTATCAGCACGTTAGATAGAGATACTCTGCTTATCTGAATTAGACCATAAGCTGATCAGCGCAAACCCCTTATCCCTTATATCTTCTATAAGAGGAAGTTTACATTTCCCACATTGTATTATGGGCAGAGTTTGTAGCGCTGCCTATTATTAAGGTTGCCCAACACTTGCCATTATAAGACCTCATTTTCAGTTGCTTATAGATTTACGAAACTTAGATTTGACCGGGCTTCAAGCTGGATTTTTTTTAAGTTTCAGTCAAACTGAATCAGCTGTTTCCAAGATTGAAACATGATGGTTTTTGCCCATGTTAAAACATGTGTGTGACCTTTTCTTTGAAAAAATCGAATGCCCCATATTTCAGGGCAGGGACTTCAAATTTGGCCAGGGGTGGTCTTTGTGTCAAGGGTATTCTTTTTGCCATCTCTGCTGCCCAAATTTGCCCAAGTTATAAGCCTTTGAATAATTGCAGTTTGAATGTGATTAGTAGAGACTTCTTAAATGCTAGCAACTAAAATCTCCAAAGATTCCATCCTGACTGAGCATGTTTGACCCTTGTGCAACTTCTAGTGTGGACAAGACTGTGCACAGAGCAATTGAGTATCCTCCATCCCCTCATAGTTCCTATATGTGACCACACTACCAGGGCTGGCTCCAGGGTTTTGGCTGCCCCAAGCAGCCAAAAAAAAAAAGCCGCGATCGTGATCTGTAGCAGCAATTCGGCGGGAGGTCCTTCGCTCCCAGCCAGCGTGAAGGACCGTCCGCCAAATTGCCGCCAAATAGCTGGACGTGCCGCCCCTCTCCGGAGTGGCCGCCCCAAGCACCTGCTTGACAAGCTGGTGCCTGGAGCCGGCCCTGCACACTACACATGCATCATCTTCCAGCCTAGGGCTACATTGATGAAGCCAGATAGCCCTGTAATGCTTGCTCCAGGCTGGGGTGGGGCCACACACTGGAAATGAGAGCAGGGAGCCTAGCTATCCTGTGCTATCAATGACCAACCTGCTGGCACTCAGGAAGTGTGGAGGAAGAAAGCACCTGACTCAAATTCAAAGGCCAAGGGAGGGAAAGGAGTAGATTAAGACAAGGAGTCTAGTGAGACTGGGAAAGGAAGGAAGGGAGAGAAAATGGGATTGGGTCTGATTGGACAAGGAGACTGGGGCAGGAAATCAGGAGGAGGGAGGCTGGACCTGGTTGAGCAAGGGGCAGGGGACCGGGAGCCAATTGGCTGAGATTGGACAAGGAGCAGGGAGAAATGTAGGAGATTGGGACTGGCTGGACAAGAAGACTAAGTATAGGAACCAGTGTGAGGGAAGGTGAGGTGGGGGTGGGGAGATATATCTGACAAGGAGCTGGGGTGCAATGGGAACATTGAGACTATTGGTCATTGAGACCAATGACCATTTGGCCATTGGTTGGCCAAAGTGACTGGAAGAAGGAGCCAGGGAGGGGTAGAGAGGGACATTGAGATCGTATGAGGAGCCCAGGGAAGGAGATTAGGAGCCAGGGCAGGAAAGGGGAGAGAGAGATCAGAGGAGGAGCCAGGAGGGAGGAATTTGACTGATTGGGCAAAGAAACTCGGATAGGAGGTGGGGGAGGCTGGAGGTGTTGTGGTGGGAGATTGGGACTCAGACAATGAGTCTGGAGGGTGAGACTAGGCGGCGTCCTGGCTGGGCAAGGAGACTGGGTTGGGTTGAGAAGCCTGAAGAGTGAAGACTGTGATTGTGTAGGCAAAGAGTGAGACTGGGATGAGGAACCTGGGGTGGGGAAGAAACAGGACTGGGACAAGGACAGGGTGGAGGGGATGGGGCAGAAGTGTCAATGGACAGAAAAGTCTGTGCCCTCCAGAGCCTGGAATAGAAACCAAGGTTCCTGAGTCTCACCGTTCCTCTGCTGTCTGATTATCTGTGAAACCCACTGACAAAATGTGTGTCTCATGCCCTTCTGGTATTGGTCCATGTAAACCATAACCACCTATAATCAGTCACTTCATTAGCTCAAGGGGCAGAGGTATCTGTGGTGGATATAAAGGTTCCAACCCTGTTGATGTACCATGTGGGTGTCAAAATGGTGCCACATGATGAAATTTCTCTTATATCGGTTTGCTTTTTTAAAAACCTAGACAATTACACACACAGAAATATTTTTTTTAATTATTTGAGCTGCAAAGTCAAGCATGAGATTGCCTGTGCAACCTTAACATGGTCCCTTTGTGCATATGCATTATGACCCAGTCTTTAGTGACATGATCATGTACTATTTTTCCCATTGGCCCTCTGGCTCATTCAGCACACAACTCATTTTATAAGCAGCTATTCAGTATCTGCATGGACAATCTTAATTCTGGCATTTCCTAATTTTTGAGTGCTTGACTTTTCAACCTGAATAATATTCTTCTAACATCATTTGTATGTGTAAAAAATAATATACAATAATAACAATAATCCAATATGCAATTGTTCAGTGTAAATAGCTGCATTAATTGCATATCCTTGCATCAGCTTGGTCCTGGGACCACAAAGGGGATTCATTCCCAGTAGAGGGCAGTAGGATTTCCACCACAAGTATCCCTCAGGGGTTTCACTGGGAGAGAACAGAGAGTAAAAATAGCAGTGAAGATGCGGTGAGATGTGTTTCATTGGGGCTAGCAACATGAGTCCTTACCCAGGTTCCCAGCACCGGCTTGTACAAGCTCGCACTGAAGCGTATGCCACTGTGTCTTCACTGCTACCTTTAGCCATGCTAGCTAGATTGAAGCTAGCGCGGGTATTTGTGCCCACGTTGCAATCACACATCTGACTGCAGTGTAGATGTACCCTTTATGGGCCTGACCAAAGAGTCATCTGAAGTCTTTCTTTTGAAATGGGCTTTGGATCAGGACTTTAGGCATGAGGCCCAGAGGTATACCTCAGGGAGGGCCATATTTTACATCCTAATATAGTACAGTTTCATGCTGCATCTTGCTGATTTTTTACTGCATTTATGTTTCACTTTGTGAAATGTTTATCTTGAAGAGAAGATTTTTTTAAGCTTGGCTAAGTAAAAAGCCTTTTCGAGAGGGGAAACGGCTGGCTTACATTTGAGATGGCTGTCTGTTAAATGTTATATTAATGATAAGAACCTAAAAGATCTAGTTGGGGAGTGCAATCTTTTTCTTTTCCTTTTCACACTATCTTTGCTGGAGTTCCTTTTCCATTAGCAGTGGAGGGAAGCAGTTTTCTTTTTCTTTCTTTTCTTCTTTTTTATCACGGACTTCAACTATAGGGTCAGCTTTGATTTGAGTGAGTCAGAAACATATTTATGTCGGAAGTTCTCCCTCTGTGCCTGGGGATGACGTGTGTCTCTGCATCTCAGAAGAAAGAGACAACAAGCAGTGCCAAAAAAGAGTGGCAATAATAGCTATTTGTTTGACCTACTACATTACAGTCCTGATTTATATGCCTACCAGTGCATATGATTTTATTATACTGTTTTAATTCCTCCTTGATGATGTTTATACTTTGTTTATCGAAAGAGATCTGCACTCCAAATTCTGGGATGAACTCTCCTAAACTCAAACGATCACTGCAGCAGGTAGACTTGACCTAGTGCTCACCCGGTGGAAGATCTGTTTTATTTTTGCAGGCATTCCATTAGTTGCAGGAAGCACTCAAGCCTTAATCTGGACCACTTGTCTAGTAGTGAAAGAAAACAACCAATTCAGGGAGCAATCCTCTTGAGAAACCATACGCAGCCTTTATAAAGAGCTCAGCAGACCTGCAAATGCTGCAGGCTTGCCTTGAAATCCCCAGTTTAGGATGAGCTCATGAGATTCAAGCTTCTTTCTCAGTGGTCCAGAGGAAAAGTCAAGTGCAGTGCTCTCCACAAATACCAATGAGCATCAATAAGTTTAAACATATGTTTTCATGCTCTGGGCTGCACGTCCTTCACCTGTGTTCCTCTGCAAGGCAGGTGGACAGGGAGGTTTGGTTCTGCATTGTGTTGGGGATAGTGGGATATTTTGGTTCTCAGTCTAGAACAGGTATCTCCAGTGTTTCTAAGATCCCGGGCTGTTTTGTTCCTTTGTAGTATGTGCCCCAGAGCAGGAATACGTGCCACGGACTGAGATTTCATCAGCGCTGCAGCGTATCTGTGCTGAGGGTTGTGTATTGTCAGTGCTTATATGTGCAACATCTGCTATTCTTGGCAGCAGTTCTTAGTGCGTAGCAGATATCTTGACTGGAGTCTTAGTCATATTCATGGCTTCTATGACTCCCATTGCTGTGTCCAAGGTAACTGGGCTGTATATATACACCTGATATTGCCTGTACCAGGCAGTCTTACCTGGGGTCTTTCCAGGTGTATGGGGGCAGCCTGACAAGGAACTAATACAGTACTGAGTTTCACAGCAAGCAGTGTGTGCCTCATCTTTCCCCAGGATCTGGGCAGTCCCTCTTTTCTCAGCAGGTAGATCAGATTACACAAAGGGTGTCCAAAGTCAACATGGGCAACTTGCCGGGAGTTACCTTGCATTTCTGTTGACCTAAATTCTTACACTCAAAAATATTTACACACAGCTGGTTCTCAGACCTTGGACAGGCAAAGTGGGTATAATTTGCTACCAAATCAGAATTCTCCACTCATTCCAGGGGTAACGTTTAACACCCTCTTTGCACAAATGTAGATGAGAAGGTGCATCTGAGAATCATGCCCCTCATATCTAAGTTATCTGTAAGCACTCACTCAAGTAGGGTTAATTGTATCCAGAAATAATCAATCCATGGCCAAATGAGAAAAATGATTGGGACTGCAAATGGGATGAATCATGCTTATCCACCCTAGCAGTCCTATTCTGTTTCAGTGAGACTCCTGATGTAAGGCAAGCAGGATTTTAGCCCAATATTTAGAAACAAGCAATGTCCAATGCCTGCTCTGAGTGACACATATGCAGCCCCAGTAGGATGCCCTTTCCAATAGCAATTTTCCTTTTATTCTCTGTATAAGCCACTAGAGATCTTCATAACTTAATGTCTTTGAGACCAAAAGATTGTCTGATCAAAGATAAATGCTTTTCTGTGTTTTGGTGAATTCCTATCTAATGTATCTCGCTAGCGGGCTGTTTTTCAAAGATGCTGAGCACCTGGGATTCCAAATGAAGCCAATGGCAGCTGTTGATACTCAGCACCTCTAAAAATCAGACTCTAGTCTTTTATACTACCCTCATCACAGGGGCTTCTGAGCACCATACAAATTCTAAAAGTACAATAAAAGAGAATACGTGAAGATTTCTCAGATTAATCAGAATCATAACCAATGTATTTGTTGCATAACTGGGAAATGGAGACCAAAATTATACACCTCTACCTCGCTATAACGCTACCCGATATAACACAAATTCGGATATAACACGGTAAAGCAGCGCTCCGGGAGGGCGGGGCTACGCACTCCGGTGGATCAAAGCAAGTTCAATATAACGCGGTTTCACCTATAACGCGATAAGATTTTTTGGCTCCCAAGGACAGCGTTATATCGAGGTAGAGGTGTATTGTGAACAATCTGAAGACAGAACTCTGAGTTTTACTGTAATTTATCCCATTGTATCTGGGTAGATGGAGGATTAACAGGTTCCTCTAGTAATTCTTTGAAGTAATCTTTTGGTTTCTCCATAACAAATCCTATTTGTACTGTTGCAATTACTACATTTCTACATGGTCTACTCATCTAATGCTAATGCTCTTTTTATACAACTAAACTATCCTCATGGAAAATGAATCTGTGGTGAGGAATTAGGTTACACAAAGAAAAGGGACAAATAAAACATAGGTATGCAAACATGGATAGAAGTTATTTTAGATACAGCCCTGTTTTTCTGTGAAAATATAATGCTATGAAGCAGATCTTGTTTTACTAGAGTGTCTATCTTATGATAAAATGCACACTGCTCCTTATGGTAAAGATCAAGTGTTTATTTAATACTTGTTGTATTGGAAATACAGATCTTCTTTCTTCAATGATGGGATCTCAGCTGCCCAGAACATCCTTTCTAGCAGCAGGTTATATATTTGAGTAGCAGTTTCATTTAGATGGGCACTTCTTTATGATTCAGAGCCAAATTAAAAACTGGTATAATCACATGAACACTTAAGCCCAGGATTTAATTTCACCCAGTATGTTAAATACTACAACAACCTGTTTTGTCCTACCACCAGCCAGTTCTTGGCTTACTGAGGTGACCAATGAAATATTATTTTACAGAGGAAAAAATGGTATATCTAGTAAAAAATATAAAAATATTACTAACAAATATTGACATTAAACTTCTAGTCACAGAGCAGCTTAGGTCACAAAAGGAGTTTCTCTTGTTGCTATTAAATGATTCTTCAACTATTTTAATATAGATACTTATGACTAACCTCTGAGGGCTTATCAGTGTAAATTGTCACCATTCCACTGAGTTCACTTGAGCTATGTCACTTTTTTTACTAGTCCAGATTCTGACTCAGACGGCCCAATTCTGCCACCCTCACTTTCATTGAGAACTATCTTAGTAAATAAGTAGTGCCGTTAATGTCAGTGACTATTTGCAAACCTAATTCTGCAATCCTGTCCCATGCAGGCGGACCCATGAGTGAAGTCAGTAGGGCTCAGTACAGGCATAGATGTCTGCCCATATAGAACAATTTTCAGGATTGGAAGTTAGGGTGCTACTCTACGGGAGTGAATGGGACAATGGCAGTCCTTCGGTTCAAAAGCATTAACCATCCCCTGCATGGGTTATTCCCACACAGGGACAGGACACTCTACAGCATGAAAAAAAGGTTTTTCAAAGTAGTGGTACTAATCTGATGCATGTTTAGCTTCACCCTGCATTCGCACTGCATGTCCAACTGCCTCCAATTCTACCTGTCTTTGAACCCAATTCTGCCACCCTTACTGATTTCTCAAGCATAGGAAAGGCCATGGAATTTTGGCCTGACTGTTGTCACCACCACATCCCAGTCACTTGCAGAACCAGCAGTGATTTTGTCCCTGGAGATAAATAGATCCCTGAGATGTGCACAGTTTTTGAGAGACCATGGCAGGGAAGCAGGGATTCACTGACCAGTGAGGGCACCAGCATAACAAAAAAGATAGGTCAACATATTCTGGAAGTGTCTGTGGGATCTATGAGGGGACAAGACCAGGGAGAGCCTCAGACACTCCCTACTCATAGACCCTGAACCCCATAATGCAGTCACACAGAGCTGGTGCCCCCTTCATGTCACCCTCTCCTTGGATCTGTTTCTATCTGGATCCTCTCTACTTAGAGGAGCAGCTGGCCCTGAACACAGATCATGTGAATGTACAGTTTGATCTTTCTTCACAGTTAGCTTTGGATGAGATTTAATGAATTAATGGGTTAAGGAAAGGGATGTAATGGAAATAATTTATCTTTTAATACTTTGTTTTAAAAAGCCCCTCACACATCCTATTCTTATCAACCTGAAAAAACAAATGGAAAGTTAATGAAGCAAACCACTCAGTCTAACACAAAGATTACTAGACACCCTGGCAAAATGACATACATAAATAAACAGGCTCTGTATTCCTCCTCCTGACAACGCTGCCCTCTCATGGACCTGAGAACACACCCAGTGCAATGAATCATTCCTACTAGCACTGAACGGAGTGAAAGGCTAAGTGAAGAGCTGAATGACAGAATTGTCAGATCATTTTTCTCTCATAACTTAGAGCACACACACCATGATGCATTCCTCAACTGTTATTAATTTAAAGGATTTGGGGCTGAAGAAAGGAGATGGTGGAAATGTCATGCTGGTCCATGTGGGTTAGCTTAGGTTGAGGGATCTGTGCTTTTATTCTGATTACAGTGATTCAAAGTATCTTGCTGAAGGACTCTCATTTGCTTTTTTCTCTCTAGTATTTCTCTTTAGTCTAAACTGAAGAAGACCAAGATTTAATGTCCTGTGCAGTGGATTGTCAGTAAAACATTAAAATAAAACTAACTCAGACCTTGAAACATAAACTGTCAGTAAATCATTACAACACTACTAATTCAGACCTCGAAATATAAATTGTCAGTATATCATTAAAATAAAACTAATTCAGACCTTGAAACATAAATTATTTTTTTCATATGAATGCAGGTAAATAATAAAATAAAAGATTTTCTGCTTTGATATTCATAGCAACCTGTGTAAAAATAGGATCATTTGTATATCATGAATGTATTCTTTGGAATAATGTTGAACTTCACAGAGAAGGGAGGATAAAGATTTTTGGCTTTTTTCCATCTTTGAGATATGTGACGCAGAAATATATTTGTATTTCGCAAATTAAGAAGAGTTCCTTTGGGGTTCATTTTAGTAATATGAACCTCAATTCTGCACTGTGATACATGCACCCACAAGGAGGCCCATTGACTTCAAACTGTTAACATGTGTTCTGAAACTCGTTTTCAAGAATTAATGTGTCTTATTTATATACTGTGTTTTCTCATATTTCTTGGTCCTTTTGGGAGCAGTATAGTTCTTACTTCACATCTCTCTACTGGAAAAATATCCCACTGCTTAAAAAAGTCTACATTGCAGAGTTCTGTTTTCATTTAGGATCATAGGAAACACCAGACTGGATCAGGCCAGTGGTACATATAGTCCAGTATCCTGTCTCTGAGAGTGGCCAGTCTCCAGATGCTTCAAATAAAAGTGAAAAGAATGTTTCGTTGGCAGTTATGGGATAATCTTCCATCAGGAAAAGTTTTCTCTTAACCTCCATTAGTTAGAGACTGGCTTATGTCCTAAAGCCTGAAGCCCTTCTAGAACTCTTGGGTTTTTTTTAATACTTACTACTATATGTTCAGATATTTTTGTTATCCATATTAGTGCCTAATCCTTTTTTAGAATTCCCCATAGCTCTTGCCCTCAATGGTATCTTGTAGCAATGAGTTGCACAAGCCCTCTGCGCGCTGTATGAAATAGCTTTTTTCTTTTTATCAGTTTTAACCTTGCCACCATCCAATTTCATTGCCAATGTTCAGACACATTCTAAAAAGAGACATTTCCATGTAGACTAGGCAAAAAAAATTTTTTTTTTTGCTCATTGTAACTTCTCACACAATAGAACATTACCTTTTTTAGCTTATTTTAAATTTTCATATTGATCAGAGATTGTTTAAACAACAGAATCACTTATCCGATGAGGGACAATATTTTAAAGATGCAATTTTCTGTGAAAGAAGCTAGCTAAACATGTAATTTTCTTCTGTCTTTGATGGATCATTTGCTCAGACATAATGAATTCTGCTGAATCTGATAACTTTATTTCTAGTAAAGTAATCATCGTAAAGTAATGAGCTACTGTACCATGATTTTTGCTTTGTTTTACATTGCTTGTCTTATTCACATAAAAAAAGTCCTTGAGCTCGTGATTAGTCTTCTTGGCTTAAAGGACTTGTCTTTTGCCAGGTTGAAAGAAAAAAATTATTCAGATTCTTCACTTTTTGTTCACCATTACTCAGAAATAATGAATACTGTCATTTCTTATTATGACCTGAAACATCAAAGGTAGCCCCCTAGTCACGATAAAAAGATATATGTCCGGCTTTTTTATTAGGATAAAAACTTGTTAATAAATGTCAGCACAGTGGTTCAGGTACTTTAGCCTGTTAGACCTCCAACAGGAGAGCCTTAGATTTTAAGAAGAAGAAAAAGAAGAAAGAGAAACAGAGATTCATGGGAGAAAAGCGGGTGGGGGGAGGGAGGGAATGTGATTTCAGATGCTGTGAAACAAAAGGAGAGGATGTTCCCGTTTGTTCTCTCCCCCGAAATTTGCCTCTGCCCAGTTCAAGGTTGGCACCACTGTTCAGGTCAGAGATTTATTAAAATGCAATAAAGTGGCAATGTTTCTGGAAGCCTCAGTGTTCACCTTGGGAGAGAAAGGAATGCTCTGAAGAATCCTCGCTAAGGGGCCTGATCCAAAGACCACTGAAGTCAATAGTAGTATTTTCACTGACTTCAACGGACTTTTTATCAGGCCCTAATCGTACAGTGTTGAAACAAATGCTGGAGTAGCTTGTTGGCTGAGTGCAGGAGTAGAGGACCGCTACTATAGCTATTAACAGAATTTCATCATTAATGGAACCAGAATATCTCTCTGATGTAGTGGGGATAGCTCTCTGCCTGAAATCACCATACAATGAAAGATATTACAAACTTGATACAGTTGAAAGATTTGGGATTGTTTTAAACTTAATCAAAAGGCTGACGCCCTTTGTATTAGCACTTTCAGAAAGTTTTTTCTGAGGCACTGGTCTTTATTTCTGTTCATAAATATTTTAAACGTATATGTGCTTTTCAAATGCTATTTCATGTCCCGTTCCTAGAGAATGACCTCTACTATTCTATGTTAGACTTGGATATTATTTTTACAGAAAAGAGATCTCTTTAATCAGCTTGAAAAACATTGTGAACGGAAACTGCTCTTATTTAAAAGTTTAACTTTACTTTCATCAATTTATAATCAGAGTCCTTCTGCTATGTTTGATTCCTGACAAACAAGGATAAAAGTCTTGTACCCCCATTGCTAATGAGATGATAAAACAGCAGGGATCAAGTTTTTAATTACTACAGGCTATGCACTGGAGAGGTACCAATGATATTTTCTATTGCATGTCTAAGTTGTAACTTCAGGCTTATGACAGTCATGCTGTGTTCCTCTGCCTTTGATGATCACTCATCTTTGTCTCCTGAGAACATACAAAAATTTCTGAGCTCGGATCCTGGGGGGCTTGCAATTATTGCTGTAACCTGGCACAGGTTCCACAGTAGTACCATCATTGCTCAGTGAGGATCCCATGTCTTAATGCTGCCCATTATACTGAAAGCAGAATAGGATGTTCAAAACATCTATGAACTTTCCTACTTAGACAAGATGGGCTCTCAATCTAGCAGCATGGGATTTCCATTAATAATTAGATATTTAATTAAACTGAGAATCTTTTTGTATTAAATTTCACATTTTTCCAGTAGGTACACAATCTATAATAGACGTACATATAAAGAATGAGGTCTGTTGACATGCAGACATATGCAATTTTTTGGCACTAAAAGACTTAGGACTTGGAAAGTTGACAATATGAGCATGTTGCATTGAAAGGGCTGCCATTCCCCGTACACATTTATACAGCGTGGGGGGAAGTTTTTGTCTCTGGGAATAAAATGACTGTTGAGGTAAGAGATTGAAATTGGTGGTGTGCCAGAGATAAATAGCTCCGTTAGTAGGGATGGGTAAATTGATAATTAACCCAACTTCCTCCCCCCTCAATAAAAATCACAAATCTCACCCACATTTGACAAACAGAATATTTTTAGCCACTATTCTTGCTATTCAAATATTTATTTGCTCTTTCACACCCCATCCCTGGCTCTCTTACACAAGTGTGAAGATTTCCTTTGGACCTGGTGTGATACAGCTAATTGAAGAATCACCATTTGAGCGCACTAATGTAGATAAGGCCTAAATGAGATCAGAATGAGGACTTCAGTAGATTACGTGGAAAGATATCTGTGAGGTATCCAAGTGGCTGGATCAGTTTGCCTCCCACTATAAAAACTGTGGGAAGGGTTAAAGGAGGGGGAAGATTCTGTGGGGTTCACCTCAATGTTCCTACCAGTTTTCCATCTGGAGGCATGTTTTGCCCACATCATGAAACAGGCTGTGAATGCCCACAAATTCTACAGCCTCAGAAATCAGCAAGCCACCAGCTACATGGAGGCTCTTTGCCTCCAAAATCTGCTCTGTGCCGCTGACAGTCCTCCTTCCCCACAGGGCACCACTGCCCGTACAGTTCCCCCATCCACGAGAAAGATAATACATCCCAAGACTGTTATTGTGTGTGTGTGTGTGTGCGCTCCATCCAAAATGGGGCTGCCCATTCCGTGCCCCAGCCTGCTCATTGCCTAGTTACTCTCTGCAGGTAAATCCTAATCCCATAAAGATCCTTCTGTGAAGGGAAGGGATGATACCACAGAGATGGCTGATATCCCCTTTCCACCTGGAAGAGGTGAATCTACATACAAAGTGTCCCCTCTGTTTGTGCATCCGGGGCAGATGGCCCTAGGAAAAGCCCTGTTTCCTTTGTCCGAACTTTAAGATTCACAATATTTTCTAATGGAGTGGTCCTAGCCCAAAAAGCATTAACAAAGAAGGTGCCATTGAGTGATTCAGTCTCACAGTGCAGAGGCACAGTGAATGCTGCATGAGAACAAACTTTAACTAATATATTCATTTCAGCAGGGTTTGTGTATTCTAATCTGACTTGGATTCTCTAGAGATTTTATGTCAGATGAGCTCTAGAGAAATCAAGAGACCAGATGACCCACTTCTCTTCAGCTTGAGGATAAAAAAACAACTTCTTTAGTAGCCTCAACCAAATTGGCAGTAAATAATCATTCTTTTTAAAAAAAAAAAAATATTTATGGGTAGTAACCCTAGATTCAAAAACTACTTCAATAGTTTGGAAACTCTATTTAACAACCAAGCATGATTAATGAAGTTAGTTGTAGGATTCAAAAATAAATCATCATGGAAACTTCAAACTTGTTTTCCTTTAACACTGATGTGACAGACCAAATATGTGAATGTTACAACTACTGTATTGACTAGAAACCTCATATAGTTTAAACATACCCATTTATTTTACAAATGCAAACTGTCCAAGAAATAAACTATTATTCTATTGAGGAAATCAATGCCACTTAAAAATTATACTGCTAATATCAATTCATACCAATGCGTAAACAGAATCAAGGCATTTAATATGCTACATCATAGAACATGAAATGAAATTGACCATAAAATGTGTAATCTAAACTGCAGAAATCGTTCCAGTTTTAATGACCTGCTCACTGAAATAATTTAAAAGATTTAGCAAAACATGCACACAGACAGAATACATAATTCCAGGTATCAGCTTATTATATCATGAAAATAGTGTCCAGATCCGATAACTTCAAGGACTATAATAATTATAATTAGACTGTAGCTAACATTTTTCTTAATTTTTAATGAGTGTTGTTCTACCCACAGATTAAGTCTTGCTGAGGCTGAAGAAGCCAAAAGAATCTGGAATTAAAAAGAACTCCAAAGCCATTTTGACATGTGAGCAGAAAGAACATAGTGTGCTGTAAGATGTGGGATTCAGGCCCAGATCCTGTTCCATTTACTCACTCAGTGAGAACACACCTGGGAGTAAGGCAAATAAGATTGGGCCTTTATTACAGAATTGTTAAAGTTAATGCTGTTAACAAGTTCCCATGCAGTGAGAACTCAAAGCTATGCTTTATTAAGGACCAGTCTATACTAAATACATTTGTATAAGTGTAACTACATTGATGTCATTTCATTATTGCAGACCTCCAATGGAGATGCACTACACCAGTGTAAAGTCCAGTATCTTACAGGGGTTAATCGCACTAGTGTAAATCCTACTTTGTGTTGATACAGCACATCTACATTAGGAGTCTCAACCAATGTAATTACATTGATATAGTTACACCGGTACAAATTTCTCTCATCTAGGCAGGGCCTGAGATGAAATCCTATGTCAAGGACAGATGATCATTTGGAGGACTCCTAAAATATTAGCAAACAAAGGACATGCATTCCCAATTGTCATTTCCAAACATATTGAAATAGTGATAATTTAAGGGACTGGTCCAATGCCCATTAAAGTTAATCCCCAGATCTTCCATTGACATATCTGGCCATTGGATTGGCTCTCATAGGAAACATATAACTCCAATGGCAAGGTTTTTGAAAGAACTCAACTCTTGTCATGCACCTGTGTGAAGTTTTATTCACGGGGAGCTGAACACCTTTGAAAATCTGGCCCTAACAGCATAGTTCTTACTTTTAAAAATGTCTGTGACAGGACTCTTGCAAGAAAAATCCTGAGGCTGCAGTAAGACCAAATCTAACCTAACCATCCCAGACCTTGCACCTAGAGCCCAATCCTACTCCCATTGAAGTCTCTGGCAAAACTTCCACTGACTTCACTTGGCCCTTTAGGGCCCAATCCTGGAAGCCCATGTGCAGGCATCTAGTTCCCTGGACTCATGAGGAAGAACTGCAAATCTAAGTAAGGGGTTGCAATTGCCGGCCAGTTAGGATATGGTCTATTTCCCACTGAAATCAGTGGGAGTTTTGTTGATGACGCTCTTGGGTTGTTAGCCCTTTGGGACAGAGAAGGGGATCACATGCTCTCTCATGTTTAAGAAGTTTGTATATTATTCATGTCACACACAGTGGAGATGAATGAGTGATATTTTAAGTTGACAGTGTCCCTTTTAAATTGAGAGGTTTGCTAGCAGTTTGCAAAGGAGGAATATCTCGCTTTCATGCGGTAATCTGCAAAAAAAAAAAGTTGTGTTACTTTCTTCCTACGTGTTAAGAAGCCATAATATTTATGAGTCATGCACAGACAGTTGACATCTGTCACAAAAGGGCCTCCTGCTGTGCCTGACTCCCTATAATAATTAGGTGTAGTTTTGTAGGTCTGTGGTAACAGTCGTGATTATGGTTGTCAGCTGACATAACTAGTAATGAAAAGACCAGTCCTACATCCCTTATATTTAGAAAACTCTCTTCAAAGTTTGTATGGGGATTGCAATATCAGGCTCAGAGTTCTCTATGGGTGGGTGTAACAACCTATAAAACTATGTTAATGCAATGTTTAATGTATATATTTAATCAGAAGAAAGTCCCGTTCATACAGAAGTTATGGGGGTCAGATCCTCCACCCTCATTTGGCTGCATTGCATTATTCTGGTGGCACAAAGTAGCTGTAAAACTGGTTTAACAGCCTATTTGAGGATTCCCCCCACAAAGAGGAACCCCTACCTGATATAGGGCTGCTGTAGCACCTCCTCCTATTCCACTCCCCTCCCAGTCACTATGGAGCATGGTCAAGGAAAAGGCAACTGGACATGCCCTACTGGATATGTCCTAATGAGCCCCAGCAGCCAGAATTGCTCCTTTGGGCAGGGAGCAGCCACCATTCAGCATAATTTAACAGCCTTTAGCAAGTCTAATCAAAATGGCAGCTGCAATGCCGGTGCACTATTGGGAACATTTTTGTATGTGGGCATAAGGGCTCTCATTCATCCCTGAATTTGTGCTGATCTCAGCACAAAGAGCAGAAGAGAGCAGTATGCCTCCAGTCTCTGTGAAGAAGAAGGCACACATTTTATTCCCCAGAATAATTAGCCATTGAAGTACTGTAATAAAGCAAAACTCAGTGGTGTTTCATAGAACCAGGTTTTCTTTGCCATTGTCATATTTGTTGCATAGTGTAGTTAAACAACTACAGTAGAACCTCAGAGTTATGAATACCTCAGGAATGGAGGTTGTTCATAACTCGGAAATGTTCGTAACTCCGAACAAAATGTTATGGTTGTTCTTTCAAAAGATTGTGACTGAACATTGACTTAATACAGCTTTGAAACTTTACTATGCAGAAGAAAAATGCTGCTTTCCCTTTATTTTTTTAGTAGTTTACATTTAACACACTGTACCGTATTTGCTTCCCTCCCCCTTCCCCTTGCTCTCTCTGCTGCTGCTTGATTGTGTATTTCTGGTTTCAAATGTGGTCTGTGGTTGACCAGTCAGTTTGTAACTCTAGTGTTCATAACTCTGAGGTTCTACTGTAAGCAAAACACATTGGTGTTTTCTTGGTGAGATGGTAGCTGTGGATCTCGAGGGAAGGCTTCTTTCTTTTTTTCTAGAAAGACAAGCTAGCTAGTCCCTGAGCCATAACAAAGCATGAATAAGGCCATGATAAGGCAAAAATAGCTCATTTGAAACTAATTCTTTTAAGAGTAAATTTAGCAAATGTGGGCTGATTAAGGGCCCAAACCGCCAGTCCTTTCTCGAGAAAAAGAAACCTCTCATTGACATGAGTGCAACAAGAAACTAAGGAAAACTGATATTTAGAAAGAGAATTTCTTTTCCATAGTGCATCACTGGAAACTGATGATATATATGAAATAGTGAGCTGAGGCAAAAAATCACAAAAAGCCAGTATGCATAAATATTATGGCCTAACTTGCAGTCACAGATTGACCCTGGTGATGATGTTAATTCCCACTAGAGAATTATTTGAATAGGAAACTGCCAGAAAGAAAGAAAGAAAGAAAGAAAGAAAGAAAGAAAGAAAGAAAGAAAGAAAGAAAGAAAGAAAGAAAGAAAGAACAATAACTACAAAAAGATATTTTCTGCTTTCTAAAAACAGGTTAATTATTCACCACTCATTTTGTTAAATAAGGAAGTCCTAGTGGTGGCTATATGCAAGGTACTTAACCCACTGAGACTGAGTTTTTATATTATTTGTGCCCAGGAGACAAATATGTAACCATATGAGTTTCCCCCCTGCTAGGTTAAAAATGCATTTATATTTTTTCAAGCACACCCCGATTAAGGAGGGCACATCTGTTTTAAGTCCGTCTTTATGAAAATGACTGAGCTTCCTCGGAAAGCTTATCTTTTAATTTCAAAATTCTTTGTACCAATAACTTAGATAATAACCAACCATATTTCTGTCTTCTTTAAAAAGAGAGAGAGAGAGAGAACCATTTTGAGCTTTGAACTCCCCCTCCCTCCCTCTTCGCATCCCCTTTGAAAGAGCCCCCCTCATTTGCGTTTAAAATGGATGTTTCATACTGGTTGATTAGTGTTAGTATGGGATACCAGCCGCTCTGAGCCCAAGGCTCAGCTTGAGATCTGCAGATTATTCATCAACTTGCCCAGCAGGGGGGACCGTTTCTCACTTTCACTGCACAGCAGCAAAGTGTTCAGCTTTGCTTTTTAAGATTTTTTTTTCTCCCTTTTCACAAACTTTTTTCCCTCTTCCCCCTGAAAGGGTTATGTGAGTGTACATAATGCCAGATCGCTTTTTAATACCCAACTCCCCCCCTTCCTCCAGCATTCTTGGTTTGAGTAACACATAATGGATGGGCCATATTTACCATATGTCTGTCTGGTTACGACTATTGTTTAAGTCTGAGGTCATTTAAATACGTGATCTGGGATTTGGAGAGGTACTTGATTTTAACACTATATTATGGTTATGTTACAGCATCTTCCTTTACTCTTAAAAAAACAAACAAACAAAAAATCACCTGAGACCTAACTATTACAAGTTAGAAGGATGTACAGAGCAAATCTTAGGCTGTCTGTTCTAGGCTTATTTAGCTAATATCTCTCATCGTTGCTACCACCATTTTGAGTACCATGTCTAACCCTGCTTGGAACAGGTCTGTTTGACACTGTGGTTAAAACACCAGTGAACTTGTCTATATTAATATTTCCACAACTGATGGAGCTGAACCAGTGGTAACTCTAGTAAGAAGGCAAGGCCCCTAGATACAGAGCTTCCAAGAACAATCTAAATAAACCCCTCTCTGGTACGTGTGTGTGTGTGTATATATATATGAAAAATGTCACTTAATAAAAGTCTTTTTTATGCTCAATCTACCTGTACTTCTTTCAGTAGGAGGATCCTCATTCTGGAGGATCAGGCCTTTATCATTATCTAACTATATGTAGATATGTGTAATATTCCATTGTTACTTCCTTAAGAGATTTACACATTTTCTTTGTCAGCATTTTTTTCTCCTGCACTTCCAGCTGCATATAGAAATGCATCCTTCTTTGAACATTATGACCAACCAGAATAAAATGACAACAAGACAGTGCATTATGATCAATGTGTTTATATGAGCAAAGGCAAGGTTGAAGAAGTGTGCCTTATATTTGGAATGAAAGGTGGTGAACTTTGTAGTGGTTCTTACAACCTGCAGGTAATGTAGTAACTTCCTAGTAACCCAATTAGACTAGTAACAGAGGTGTTGGACTCCTGCTGTCAGGAGATGGGCATTTTCTAGCAGAGACAGAATATTCAGTGATGGTGATGATGACTGGGGAGCTAGCAAGTCAATGCATGCTGCTAGAAATGGCAAGAGACATTTTGCAGATGGTGCTGCAGGGAGGGTCACAAATAAAACAATGTGCCTTGAGGTTTCACGGAGGACCCTGAGATTTTATCAGAGTAATATCTGGCTAATTTCTCATGCTCAGTTCATGTAAATCCGTGCAGCTTTCTTTACTTTCATGGCGTTATGCTGATTTACACCTATTGTGGATCTGGCCATATAACTGTTCTTTTGTCAGTCACTCTTCTAAAAGTTTCTCCAGACCTCTTGATAAGACTCTGAATAATGTGGCTAATGTTTCAAATAGTTTATTTTCTCTGTCTCCTGTGTTGCAACTTAAAATTAATATGTCTTTTTCTAAATCTAATCTGTTGAAGTTCTGATTAGAGAAATCCTAACTTGTCACTGTTCTTGAAGTGTGTGTTACTTACCCATCCACAATTCCAGAAATTAATAATGCACAAAGGCTTTAACAAGAGGAACTGCTGCTCAGGCAGAGAGGATGGTGGGAATAAGAGCACCATCCCCACAGAAGTTGTCCTGGCTCAGCCTAAGGATATGATGAGGACATAGAAGAACAGGAGTACTTGTGGCACCTTAGAGACTAACAAATTTATATGAACATAAGCTTTCGTGGGCTACAGCCCACTTCGTCAGATACATATAATGGAACATACAGTAAGAAGATAGGTTTCAGAGTAGCAGCCGTGTTAGTCTGTATCCGCAAAAAGAACAGGAGTACTTGTGGCACCTTAGAGAGTAATAAATGCTCAAATAAATTTGTTAGTCTCTAAGGTGCCACAAGTACTCCTGTTCTTTTTTAGTAAGAAGATATTTATACATACAGAGAACATGAAAAGGTGGAAGTACCCATACCAACTGTAAGAGGCTAATTAATTAAGAGACACTATTATCAGCAGGGGAGAAAAACTTTTGAAGTGATAATCAAGATGGCCTATTTTGGACAGTTGACACAAAGGTGTGAGGATACTTTAACATGGGGAAATAGATTCAATTAGTGTAATGACCAAGGCATTCCCAGTCTCTGTTCAAACCTAAGTTAATGGTATCTAGTTTGCATATTAATTCAAGTTCAGCAGCTTCTCGTTAGAGTCTGTTTTTGAAGCGTTTCTGTTGCAAAATTGCCACCTTAACGTCTGTCACTGAGTGATTAGAGGGTTTGAAGTGTTCTCCTACTGGTTTTTGAATGTTATGAATCCTAATGTCAGATTTGTGTCCGTTTATTCTTTTGCGTAGAGACTGTCCGGTTTGGCCAATGTACATGGCAGAGGGGCATTGCTGATGAGGACATAGTCTAAGAGAACATTTAGATACAGCAAGTAATGGAAATTGTTGCTTCACTGTTTCATTAGGGAAAATGGTAAGCTTTTGGGGGCAGGGACAGTGGTTTTGTTATGTGTTTGTACAGTGCCTAGTACAACGGGGACCTCATTCGTGACTGGGGCTCCTAAGTGCTACAATAGTATAAATAATAATAAATTTGCTCTTCAACATTTCTTGGTTTCCTCCCATCTGAATTTTAGGTGTGGTATTCTTTTCCCTTCATTTAATAGTTGCTTCCTCTGACCAGATAGCCTGATGCTTGGCTTTAGAAAGTCAATCCATTGTATATCTTTTCTGATCAGTGTATTGCATGCCCGCTATTATATTGTGTGTGCTGTATAAAAAGTACATTGAAGTAAGACAGTTGGGGTGTTATCTCCCTAAGACTCAAAGTAAAGACACAGGTAATTTAGGAGGCTGCCACAATGAGCAAAACTGCAAATAGGTAAATAAATACAAGAACTCAAAAAGCCTTGGAAGGTTGGAAAATAGGATGGAGAAACAGTAGGATGGAGGTCTTAATGGGCATGCAGTAATTCAGATCTCAGCTCCGATCCTTGGGTCTACTAAAGCTGTGCTTAGATCTACCTTTACCCTCTCTGGATCCCAACGACAGCATGAATCCAAACAGGCCCCCAATATAAATTACAGCAGAGTCAAGACTACTCTAACTTTTATGTTAGCTTGTAACAATCTATACTGGGGAAATCCTTAGCTATGCTACTAGGGCAGTTTTATAGCCCCTTTGCATGTCCAGACCAATGCAATGAGTAATATCAGGACCAGAATCTGGTACTACTGTTCTACAGACTGGGCCAGATTTTTAACTCAGTGGAGTTCCTGCAGATTTGCACTGGTGTAACTGAGATCAGAATCTTTGCCACTGTGTTTGATATCACTACTTTCCCATTCTGGTCTTGTGGAAATTAAGCTATAAGGCGAGGACATTTATAATATAGTCAATCAAGTTATGACTTGGTGGGAGGGATAGCTCAGTGGTTTGAGCATTGGCCTTCTAAAACCTAGGGTTATGAGCTCAATCCTTGACAGGGCCACTTAGGGATCTGGGGCAAAATCAGTACTTGGGCCTGCTAGTAAAGGCAGGGAGCTGGACTCCATGACCTTCCAGTTCTATGAGATAGGTATATCTCCATATATATATATTTTTTCCCCTCCCCAAAGGCATAATAAACACTACTAAACCACTGGTTTAATATATTAACCAAAACAGAATTCTCTGAAGCAGCTCTCTGTAAATTTTCAAAAGAAGGGGTGCAAAATAGTGATGAGTTTGTTATATCTAGGTAGTTTTATACTTTTAGCCTCATTTAAAGTGAAATGTGTGGGATTCATTTAAATTCAGCTGCAAAAATTTGTTTGAAAAAAGAATTAAAAGCACCACTTGGTCTCTAGAGACTGTTCAAAATAAAGGTAATAAATTAGCTGTTTATTGTTTTGCTTCAATTTACAACTGTGCTATAAATAGCTGACGAGAAATGATGACAAATAAGCTATTGTAACCCTTTGGGAGTTTATTAGGTCATTTGTGAGAGTGTTGAATAGAGTCATTTGTTGCCCTCAGGTGTCTGAGAGCCTCTTTACCCTTGGGAAAGGAATTTAACAAAGGAGTGAATTTCAAAGAAAGCACTCTGTGTTTTCCACCCTTTTTCTGAAGTGTTTTCAAACACACTCCAAGATAAAAATTCTTAGAAGTGAGAAAAGGAGGTATATATCAGACAACCCCTGAAGCAGCTGACAATCCCAGGGAGCCGAAGATAGGGTCAAATTCTAGATGCTTGAATCCCAAATACATTTTCACTATAGGAGGCCCTGATTTATTTTTGCCCCACCCACTGGGTCCAAACTTTGAAATGCACAATACAAAAGCTTTGGACTAATGTCCTACTTGCATTTTTTATTCTGCTGAAATGTGACATGTCTTAGTTTTGTCTGCTTCCAAAAAAACAACGGGCAGGTCTTTTGTTGCAGAAGAATATTGCATCTGCCTTCATTCATATATCTTCTCATTTTAATTAAGGGTTAGCATTTGTTTAGGCTATAATAAACTGGGCTGTTAGGAGATATCAGGGCAGCTATTGTATGGAATTTGTTAAACATATATTTTTATTTTTGTTTAACGCTAACTAGAACTACTGCTGTAATTATATAAGCAGAGCTAAGAAACAATAGGTTACATCACTCTTCCAGCAAAAAAAAAAAAGCATGAGTAGGGAACCAATGGGGGGGGGGGAATGCTGAAGTGAGTCTTGCACTGTTCTGTCTTTCTTCTTTACTTGCTTGACTAAGAAGAGCAAGTTTTAACTGGGTCTGTCTATCTAAAATACATAGACAGATAGATTCCAAGGCAAGAAGGGACCGCTGTGATTGTATAGCATATCTTTTAGGGAAAAAACATCCAATGTGATTTAAAAATTGTCAGTGATGGAGAATCCACCACAACTCTTGGTAAACGGTTTCACTAATTGCTTGCCCTCATTGTTAAAAATGTACGTCTTCTATTCAGTTTGAATTTGTCTAGCTTACACAAAGAAAAATCATTTTTAGCATCATCTACCTTACATCTACTTTACAGAGGTGGTATGAAGCTTAAGTCATTAGTTCTAATTAATTAAGGTGCTTTGAGATCCCAGCTGGAAGGAGCTGTGGAAGTTCAAAGTGTGATGGTGATGACGATGAAATAACAATGGAGCCAAATTGGTTAGAAAAAATTTGAAGCATGGTAGCCATAAATGCAAGAGCAGTTGGTGGAGGCCTGCTGGTAAAACAAATATTTTACTCCTTGTTGGCTATTGCCAACAGGTCCTGGAGAACTTTATTTACCCTAAGAAAGATCCTTACCTACCTTTCATCGTTTCTGCTTTACATGTTGTTTAAAACTTCTTTGATCTGTTGCATTTATTGGTGAGCTTTCGCAAATACAAGCAATAAAGACCACAGATTAAGAGTGACAGGAAAACTACAATGTTGTGGGAAGATGTCACAAAGACTAGAGTTATGACCAGTCTTGTTTGTCATCTTCATTCTGGACAAGGGGGCAAACAGCATGTTAATGATATTCACAGATTGCAGCTGGGAAGTTCTAGTGGCTACAGAGAGAGATTAGAAACATGGGCAGAAAATAATAAGAGGAAAATAACCTTGAAAAAATGCAAACTAACACACCTGAGCAAATGTAATGGAAGACATAGCTATTCAATGGGAGGGAGGAACCTGGAATCTAGAAACACCAGAAGGTTAATAGTTGAGATCAAAATATTGAGCACAATGTGGCAGCAAAAGAGGTCCATGGAATTTTGGACTATTTGTACCTTCACATCATGGAACAGTTTGCAGATAGTTCCTCCCCCTACTTACTTGGTGAGTCTGCCCCTGAAAGACTGCACTCATTTCTGGGCACCTAATAACCAGAAAGATATAGGCAAGCTAGATAGATTTAAATAAAGAGCAATACAAATAATTGTGAGGCAGGAAGGATGGCTATTTTAGACCTACATTATGTATATGAGTGTGAGAGAGAATATGTGATGGTATGGTGTGATACTCTGGGTCAATCAGCATGAATAGGCGTGCCTCATTAATCACAAGTGGTAAAGTCACAAGTTGGTCATGTTGCTCATCCCAAATGAATGCTTATCCTTTATGCCATACCACATCATCTGGCACCATGTATGTGCCACATATTATACAGTCAAGTTATGCTAGAAATGTTTTAGAGTGTTTGTATTAGGACCCTTCACCTGTAAAGCCAGGTGCCTTAGTTACCATGAGTCCAACTGTGCAGGGCTCAGAGGGAACCATTAAAAACTCAGAATGACCTAAAATACATTTCCCATACCTAAAAAATGTCACTTCTTTAAAGGCCTTTCAACTTGGGACCTTCCAGGACTGGTTACAAGTGCTGGTTATCTCATTGGGAGTCTCCAGAATTTCCCCTTTCCAGTGACATAAAGCTCCTATTCTTAGTCCAGGACTGCATGTTGCCCAACACAGGCCTGGGTCAAGTGTAATTTCTGTAAGGAGATTCCACATGAAAAGGAGGGGAGCAAGCTTGTGGTTGGTTCATTAAAAAAAATAGCAGACATGTTGAAGTTACTCAGATGTTTGTGCTGTTGGAAATAGTCTCGGGGGTTAGAGGAGAAAGAATTAGTGATCAGAGGCATGTGAGAGTGCCAAAGGTGCATGATAAATTCATTGATCATGTGGCTCTGCGCCACACATCTGATGTGTGTGTGAGCCTTCCTCACCTGGTGCTTCCTGAGTGAGGACTGGACACAACTGCAATCTCTGTGCTCTCCTAGATGTAGGGCCTGCACCCTGCCAAGTGTCCCCAGAAGGGACGAAGCCTTGTTTCTACCTCCTCCTTTCCACTGGCCAGCTGTGCAGGAGAACATGGACTGCACCCACTTCACTGCCTTCTAGTGCTACTCTAGCCCTAACAGAACTCTGTGATCTGATGGGCAGGTTAGAGTTAACTGGGTGTTTGAGGCTGAAAAAAATCAATATAAAGCAAAACATTAAAAAAACCCCACCTCTTTCCATATTCTGGATGGGCTTTTGTTTTCCTAGAATGAAATCTGAATTAGTGGGCATTTCTGGCATACATTTCTGGGAACCGATTATCGTCTGTCTCTGCATATAGAACATGGCATAACACGGTCTGTATTCTCACCTTGTGCTGGCATGCAGGGATTTGTTCACTTTCCCCACCCTTCACAGCTTACTACAGATATTCCCAAACACTCTCACATACTTACCAATATGGTCACTGCATAATTGTTTGATCATTCGAAAGTGATGCTTGAGGAAGTTTCTAGCTATGAGATATTAAAAGGGATATTGGGCTCCACATCTGAGGTTATATAAGCAGGAGAAGGTATTAAGCCTACTCCCCCATTGACCCTAGTGCACAATTGGCCAAACACCTGATGTAGGTGATTTACATTATTATTTGTAGAGGGCCAACAGGAGCCTCATAATTTTGCACACTAGAAAATACAGAAACAGGCCATTTCCTGAAACTGGTTACCAGATTGAATGGACTGTTTATGTGTATCAATTCCTATTGTCCTGTGCTCCTACAGGGAATGTCTATGCTGCACTGGGTAGAAAGTCCCCAGGCAGGGGGGTGAGAGTGGGATTGACTTGAGAGCCCAAGCAACAACATCAAAGCCACATCTACACTGCTATTTTTAGCATGCTAGAGGGAGCATGCTGTATACCCAAGCTGAGAGGCTCGCTCCCAGATGCAGTGTAGACATATCCACAGTGTGTGTGCTGGTGGTGGGTTAATCTCTCTTGGGTTGGTCATGATGTCTTCAGTGAAATGAGTTTGGTGATCAGAACTCACTTCTCATCAGAGTGCAGATCACAGCTCCCCATACTCGCCAGCTAATTGGCACCCTTGCTGATAATCCAGACAGAGAGACCAAAGACTGAGGAGACATGGAAGTTGAACTAACGATGGTCCATTTAGATAAGGATGGACATATTAAGTCAGATCCTAAACTGAAATGGGCTCAGGATTTGTCCCACTGGTGTGGCAGTATAGTAAGTTTGCACTTTAGTTCCTCAGACTGTGCTCATTCAGTCTAGAACAGTGGTTCTCAAACTTTTTTTTTCGCAGACCACTTGAAAATTGCTGAGGGTCTCAGCGGACCACTTAATGATCTTTCCAAATGTTGCTTGTACAGTTAGCTAAGTATTGTAAAGCACTTTGGAAAAAAGCGCTATATAAAAAAACCTTAAAAATAAATAATGTTTTTTTGTTCTACAAATAAAAGCACACAACTCATTTTAATATCAATAGTCTTACCTTTCTAATGCAATAGATATGCTCTCTCTCCACTGCTGCAGCGGCCCCTGAGTTGGGGCTGGGAAGGAAGGGGGTCTCTCCAGGTACCGCCCAGGCACGCACCTTAGAGAGACCTGTCAGGTGGTCCGCGGACCACAGTTTGAGAACCTCTGGTCTAGAACACTATCAATCCAGCCTCTTTTAGAAATATTAAATTCACACAATGAGCAATAAGATCTTTGTTAGAGATAAGAAAGGACCTTCCAAAAGTTAATTACATGGGGAGCCCTAAACATTATGGTACTTATGTCCTTCCGATTTCAGCTATGGGCAAGCTAGACACAATTTATTCTGGTTCTACACAAACTGTGTTTTTGCACTGTTAATGTAAATTATTTACATCAAACATGCAGAATCATGAACCTAAAGTTATGGAAATTGTTTTTCACGTTAAAGGAAAGAAACCCACATAATTTTTAGCATCTTACCTTCATATCCATAATTGATGTGGGATTGCTGGAACAAATGCACTAAAATGCAAACTAAGGGTCTGATCCTGCAAACACTTATGAACTTGAGTAATTTTACTCTCCTGAGCAGTCTCAATGAATTCAATGAGGAAAAGGGCAGAGACTAAATTCTAGGGGCTAGATATTGAACTCAGTGAGACAACTCAGATGAGTAGTTACTTATGTGCATGAGTGTTTGCAGGATCAGGCCTCAGCATATAATCATATTTCAGAATTACATAAAAGAATCCTGAAAATCATGAATCATAGTTTTCAGACAATGTAAGTCTTTCAGAGTAGCAACTGGTAACTTCAAAGTGCATCAACAACCAAATCAGTGAAGTGGCACTTTTGTAAAACTCATCAAGAAAATCAATGCTGCCTGAGCCAATGTACTAAACGGTAAGATAATAGTAATTTCCTACCCTCATAGCTCTTGCTCCCAGCCTATAATAATTTTGCTAATAACACCCTTGCACCAGTGTGCCTGAGGAAAAGATCTAGTGTTTAACATTTTATAATAAAACATTAGAGATTTTTCTTACACTCATGTAACTCATGCACTAGCTGAATGTGTGCTGCTCAAGTTTTTAATTCATTTTAAATGTAAGGGAAATATCTTGCCATGTTGACAAATGTTCTTTCTTTATGTATAATACATAGCACTAGAGATTGAGCCCTATTCATTATACTATACGGGTTTATGCATTGCATTATCATGATCGATTAATTCTAAACTAGAGATGTTAAAATAAGATTCATTATGTGCAAAAGGTATAAAACTAAGATTGAGTCTTGGGTATTTGGGTGTAAAAATAATTTAAATCATCAGCAGCCGTTCAAAAAAAGTCTAACAGGATGCTAGATTATATTAGCAGAAGGATGGAATACCAAATAAAAGAGGCTATGCATTTAATCTGTAAGACACTTGTGTAGACTACATCTGGAATAATATATGCAGTGTTAGTCAATACACCATAGAAAGAATCCCATCATGCTAGAGAGGGTGCAGTGAAGACCAAAAAAACCCAATACCCGGTGTGACGGGTTGGATCACAGAAACCCCCTTGGGAGCTGCCACCCGATGTGCAAAGACTACCTCTGCTCCTGTTTTCCCTGCCAGCTCAGGACTCCAGCACCCTGTCTTGCTGAGCCGGACACTTCCGTCTGGCTCCAGACACAGAACCAGGGTCTGAATCACTTGTCCCAAAGCTGCAAGTTTACCTGAAAACAGCTCACAGTAGTGTGCTTGTCTTTAGCACTCAGATGCCCAACTCCCAATGGGGGGGTCTAAACCCAAATAAATCCGTTTTACCCTGTATAAAGCTTATGCAGGGCAAACCCAAAATTGTTCGCCCTCTATAACACTGATAGAGAGATATGCACAGTTGTTTGCTCCCTCAGGTATTAATACATACTCTGAGTAAATTACTAAATAAAAAGTGATTTTATTAAATACAGACAGTAGGATTTAAGTGGTTCCAAGTAGTAACAGACAGAACAAAGTAAGTCACCAAGCAAAATAAAATAAAATGCGCAAATCTATGTCTAATCGAACTAAATACAGATAATCTCACTCTCAGAGATGCTTCAGTAAGTTTTTTCCTCAGACTGGACACCTTCCAGGCCTGGGCACAATTCTTTCCCCTGGTACAGCTCTTGTTGCAGCTCAGGTGATAGCTAGGGGATTCTTCATGATGGCTGTCTCCTCTCTTCCACCCCCTTATACAACTTTTGCATAAGGCGGGAATCCTTTTGTCCCTCTCTGAGTTCCCACCCCCTCCTTCTCAAGGGAAAGACACCAGGTTAAAGATGGATTCCAGTTCAGGTGACATGATCACATGTCACTGCAAGACTTTATTACTCACTTGCCAGCACACACATATACAGGAAGACTCACAGGTAAATACAGCCATCTGCAGACATTGGGAGTCATCAAGATTTCAAACCATCCTTAATGGCCCACACTTTACATAATTACAATAGGCCCTCAGAGTTATGTTTTATATTTCTAGTTTTAGATACAAGAGTGGTACATTTCTACAAATAGGATGATCACACTCAGTAAATTATGAGCTTTGTAATGATACCTTACAAGAAACCTTTTGCATGAAGCATATCCCAGTTACATTATATTCACTTATATTTTTATAAAACCATATAGACTGCACAACGTCACACCCGGTCACCACAATCATAAGTAGGAGGAAAAAAAGTCAAGGAAGCCTGGTTTAGTGTCATTGGAAAAGCTTTAAGATGATCTAACAAAGTTTTTCAAAACTCTGGATTGATAAACAAATGGATTAACACTGGCCTGGATCCTAAAATGTGGCTTAGTCATCACTGAAATACTACAGGATCCTTGTGTTTGGACCTTGACATCTGCATGGAATCCTATTGAGTTCATTGGGGTTCTGTGCAGTCATAAGGGTCCACCCATGCAGATGCCTTTGAAAGACGGGGTCCATAGAATGTAAGTTCTTTGAGGCAGGGACTGTAAATATGTTTGGACAGCACGTAGCACAGCGTGGACACGACTGTGGACATCAAATAATGAATAATAATAATAATAGTTTGAGGTTCGTTAGTTTTAGATCAACATTAGTTAAGTTTCTTTGAGATAATGCTATAAATTCTTACCTGGTTACCTAATTGATTTTTATGACATTTTGAAGACTGTGCAAGTAAGGGAGAAAAATATAGATGATATTTGCACTCCTGTGATTGTCATAAATGAAAACAACCTTATAAATATTGGGGGGGGGGGAAGGAAAAACATTGGCAGTATTTGCCATAGTATTTGATATTGTACTTTTCTGACACACATACTGTCTCGTTTCATCCTTTGACTGCTCCCTTCTCTCCTACCCTATCAAAAAATCATTAAGGGTATGTAAATGATTCCCTAATTCCTAATGCTTCTCAAACATGGTTAGGTGTCTTATTTGATAAGATAGAATTCACAATCACTAAGTACTGCAAATTGTTGCCTTTACTGATAGCCTGTTCCAAACTCTTTGTAACTGGGAGTGAAAAGAGCCATGTTTTCTTGGTAATGGGGACTGGCTAGAGAACATAGAAGCAAGCCAGATCTGTGAAAGTCGGATTTGTTCCTGGATGATAGAATTAACAGTCATAATTGCATGTGGAACTCATAAGAGAAGACAGCCTAAACTCCAAAACACTCAGAACAAGGCCGGGATTCGTGTCCAGTGATTACAGCAGAAGACTGGAAATGATGACTCTTTTCTTGACTCTGCGTCAGCCTTTTTTGTACTCACCCCTAAAAAAAAGTGTGACAAGCCTTTAAGTGATGGTCATAAAACATATGGAACTTCTTGTATGAAATATGTTGTTGATAATATAAGTAGCTTGGAACTAACAGGGACATATTCTGTAACTTTACAGACAATATTATTTTTGTCTATAATTCTTATTGCTGCATTTTCTCCTTTGTTATATGCAAAATATCATCAGTAAACACAAATCACCAAATGTGGCAATAAATCTGAATACTGATTTTTAAAAGAAAACCTATATAATGTGAGGTTTCAGAGTAGCAGCCGTGTTAGTCTGTATCCGCAAAAAGAACAGGAGTATTTGTGGCACCTTAGAGACCAACACACTTATTTGAGCATAAGCTTTCATGGGCTACAGCCCACTTCATCGGATGCATAGAATGGAACATATAGTAAGGAGATATATATACACATACAGAGAACATGAAAAGGTGGGAGTTGCCCTACCAACTCTAAGAGGCTAATTAATTAAGATGAGCAATTATCAGCAAGAGAAAAAAAACTTTTGTAGTGATAATCAAGATGGCTCATTCTATGCATCCGATGAAGTGGGCTGTAGCCCACGAAAGCTTATGCTCAAATAAATGTGTTAGTCTCTAAGATGCCACAAATACTCCTATATAATATGTTTACTGGATCACTTACATGGAAAAGGCAACAGAACTGTGGCTAAGTACTACATTTTGTGGAAAGAGTGGTGCAAGATTTCAGTGGCACCCACCTTGAGGAAGGCCATCAAATGCTGATTTTACATTCTTTCTGTGAACAGCCTGAAGAAAGCTCCTGTTATGCAATCTACTTCATTTAGAAGAAATGAATTACTCAGGGAGTTGTGTACAGGAGCCATGGCAGGTCCACTGTATGTGTAGAAATGTGTGGGCCAGGCATAGTTATGCTCTTCCATTACTCCTTTCACAGAGGCCAAACCAGACCCTCTGTGTATTTTTAGAAAGCCAGAAACGCAGCATTCTTCTATTTAATCTATCAGTTTATGACATCTAGGCATTTATTCTACATTTATCACCACACTTTTCATATCTCAGCAGATTACATTCTACAACACTTGGTTTGTGTGCTTAGTTTTTCCATTGGCAGCATATACATAGATAAACCAAAACTTGACCCAATGATCTGCAAAAAATCTTGGACTGGCTCTAACTACAAATATTGTCAATTCACTTGCTAGGGTAGTCCCAAGAATCCTGATTATGGACCTGACAACTTCAATGGAAGTTCTGTGCACAGAGCAGTGGCAAGATTGAGCCCCATATAAATATCTGTGACATCAATGCACAAATCCATTACTTTGGTCACAAACAAATGCTGCTCTGCAAGTCCACTCATTCTCATGCATGGCGTTGATGGAGGTTTCAAAGAAAACCTTTCAAAACTGATTTTGCAACTTAAGAAAACATACTTCAGCAATTACCATTTCCTTTGCCATGTAACCAAATTCACTGTACATTACAGCTTTAAAGCTAAGATCTAAGGTTCAGATCAACTCTTTAATTCTGATTGTGGCTTTGGGTACTTCCTGATATTTATGAGATATGCTCCAGGGCTGCAGCTGGGCTTGAACAAAACAGAACAACAACAACAAAAGAAGTTACTTGACTGTGAACAAAGTTTTATAGTATTTTGTAAAAAGCTAAACTATGGCATTTTTTAATCCTGCACTAAATGGCATAATCCAATCTCTCTGCACAATGCAGGAATATTCAGGTCAATCAGAAGACAATTAGATGTAATCAGGTTGCCAAACGAGCAGCAATCAACCTATGTCACCTTATCTAAACTCTAAAATACTAATTAGATTCTCCCTGCTGAAATATGTCCAGATTCTTTTTGGACTAATCTATTGTTTTCTGTGCCATATACTGTATGATGCCAGAATAAAAAAGCTGTCGAAATATAATTAGGGCTTCTGTTTCTTTTGGGTTGATTCATGTTATTTTTCATGGTTTATTTTTAGCAATTTTTGAGTTTCATGTAGGGTCCAAAAATCAGGGTTTTTCAGGGCTTTCTCTTTGCACATACTGTCATGAATAATGCATATTATATACATTACTCATTACAGCAGTACATACTATAATGAATAATCTCCTTGCAGTGTTCCCTAGTGCACTCTCATGTAGTGCTGTTTCAAACATCACTATGTTAAAGCAGACTAGGCCCAGGGGAATCTTTAGAGTGCACCAGCAGCGTCTACAATCAGGGGTAGGCAACCTATAGCACGTGTGGCAAAGGCAGTACGCGAGCTGATTTTCAGTGGCACTCACACTGCCCGGGTCCTGGCCACCAGTCCGGGGGGCTCTGCATTTTAATTTAATTTTAAATTAAGCTTCTTAAACATTTTTAAAACTGTATTTACATTACATACAACAATAGTTTAGTTATATATTTATATTATAGACTCATAGAAAGAGACCTTCTAAAAATGTTAAACGTATTACTGGCATGCGAAACCTTAAATTAGAGTGAATAAATGAAGACTCGGCACACCACTTCTCAAAGGTTGCCGACCCATGGTCTACATGGACAATTAATGCACAACATGCTAGTGTGCTTTAGAAATCACACTCCCATAGTCTGCATTACTGCTCCATGTAGACAAGCCCTTAGATACAAGTAACCGTTTCCTATGTTTTTCTGGTGTTTATTGGATAAACATCACTTTATTTATTTCATGGGGAGGGGGGGCGCATTTTACCTGTGATTATCAGAGGGTGAGGGCCTGAATGAAAAAAGAGACAAGAGGAGAAAGTAGATTAGATAATCATAGGTGGAATCCAGTTCTGAAAAATACATCCCAAAAGGGGAATGCTTTTATTTGTACTTGTTATGCAGGATATTGTAAATTATACTACTTATTTATAAAAACTCTACTACATGCATGTTACATTCTGAGTCATGGTTTCAAAAATAATTTACCCTTTCTCTCCACCAAAGGTGTTAATTAAATACAAACACTCCTGGGTAAACCCATGTCAAAGTTCACCTTTCCATAAGTACATTTATAATAAATTGTATATAAGCTTGACATTTAAGACTGTACAATTAAGAAGCAAGGCTGTTAATTCATGACTTATCTCAAACAATGAGAGTCACTCTTAAAGCCTGGCCTTTCTCTCTTGCCTTTCTGTTTTAAAAATCTATAAAAGGAGATGTAAAAATGCTGTAAACCAGATTTTCAAAGGAGCTCAGGGCCAGATTTTCAAGCCTGCAGCACTCACAATAGGAGACAGAGTTTCTAAAGTGTTCTGCACCCAGCAGCTTCCTTTGCGACCAGATTTTCAAAAGTGCTCAGGACCAACATGCCAAGCTCTGGCCCCAATTCGGGTGCTGAGTTCTTTTGAAAATTGGGCCATATATATTTTTGCTTCATTACAGGTACAACACTCCCGAGAAGTGAGATTCCTTCTTAGATACATTGGGGTGTCTTTCCTTCTGGTGCTAGAGTGCACAGAACCATTGAAGTTTGGACTTCAGAACTCTTGCATTGATGTCTTTAAAAGAATTTGAAAGCAAAACATGCAGATTGTTTCAATGGTAGTTTCCAGTATACTTGAACATCAGCATAAAGATAGTGAAATGTGTGTTCACTGTATGCATTCATATCACACAATTCTGTATCCCAAAGTGCTGCTAACAACACAATTTAACAGCTGTCTGCTAGTGCAATTCCTGACTCCTGACTCCCCAGGCATCGTTTTCCTGTTTATACTTGTATATCAAATGGGCCTTTGGAAAATTCCCTGATTTTCTTTTGTTCTGTTTTCTTTGTTCTGTTTCCATGAAGTCTTTTCCCCTTTGGAGATGACATATATGGGAAATGGCCTATTGTAGCAACAGGAGACAGAAGGCAAAAACAATTGCATCATGGGAAAAACAAACATCAAAGCAAAATTCAAGCCAAGTAGTTGTGAAACAACTATTTCATATATGATATTTTGGTGTGTTTAAGTACTGGAGTTGGATTTTTTGGCAAAATACCAAAATTAGAATAGGAACTTCCTCAAAGCTGCCATTTTCAAAATGTCATTTTCCTCTTTATTTCTACTCAAAACCAGCCAGAACTAAACATTTGCAGCACCAGTTGCAGTTGGTACATTGCCATTCACACATTTCCTGTGACTGTTACCTTTAGAGTTACAACTATAGCTAGGCTTGAACCAGTAAAACATCAGCCATCCGAATCAGAAAGATGGTCAAAACCAAATTGCCCCATATCTTTCATTAGGTGCTAATTATCTTAAGTCTTCCAAGTCAAACCACTCATGAGTAAGAACGAGGGGGCTGATTTGCTGATGTTTATTTATTTATTCAAAAAGGATTGCCATAGGAAAGCAATGAATTGAATCAGAAACTTTTTAACAATTTGCAATTAAAATTAATTAGGATCTGCCAGGAAATGTGATTAATTTGGATTTTTTTTAGAAGTTACAATTAGTATGGCAAATGCCTATGTTTATTTGTGAATTAAAAAAAAAAATATTTCCCCTCACACACTTTTGTTTTCTCCCACAGTTCATATCACTTAAGATCTTTATATTCTTTCTGTTTAACAGTGCTGATCTAAGTCAATCTCCATGTCATGTTTCTTCAGCTTTAACCCTCTGACTGTCTGGAGAGTTCTGCAGGCAACTAAGTACACCTCTACCTCGATATAATGCTCCCATATAACACGAATTCTGATATAACGAGGTAAAGCAGTGCTCGGGGGGGGGGGGCCTGCGCACTCCGGCGGATCAAAGCAAGTTCGATATAATGCGGTTTCACCTATAACGCGGTAAGATTTTTTGGCTCCCGAGGACAGCGTTATATTGAGGTAGAGGTGTAATAAAATTTCCCACTGGGCTAAAGAGCCTATGCCGCGCAGTAATCAGTGCTCTTAAAAGCAGTTAACATGCCTTGCATAAACATATGTGCTGAGTTAAATATTTATCCAGATGTATATTTGATTAATAAAAACTACATGCTGACAGCACTGTAACTTTCTCTGTGTAGTGATGCTCCTCTTAGCCTGGACATTTTAAGTGCCTTCTTTTTTAATTTATAAAAGAGAATTTGGTTTCTAAGTGGGCTGCTATCCTGTCCTCAATTATAAATAATCCAAAATTGAATTTGGAGACACATCACAGTCTAAACCAAGCAAATGGAGAAATTAATGAATATTGTTTATGTCTTGGTTACAGCTTGGGATAAGAAGAGCAAAGGACAGTAGAGAAGGGGGCCAAACCCTGTACCCATTGAAGTCAACTGCAAAATTTTAAATGGGAGCGGAACCAGAGCCTTGCTCTGTTATAGTTTGCGGGCTGATTTATTTAAGGCTTGATCCGATTGGGCAGTTGAGAAAGGGGGTTGTATAGGCCTCCAATGTCTATGCACAAGGAATGGAGAAAAGTTGGGGACAATTATGGCTCCCCTGCAGGAGTGCTCACTTCCTAGTCATAAGATTTGTTAGTTCTGCTAGGTGCAATGTGTCTACATCAGAGTGAAAAGAAGAACAGGAGTACTTGTGTACTTGTGCCACAAGTACTCCTGTTCTTCTTTTTGCGGATACAGACTAACACGGCTGTTACTCTGAAATACATCAGAGTGCATACTCATAAATGAGAGGTTGTGGATTGGTAACTGAATGGGGTTTGGTACATAGAAAAAGTAGTTATGAGTATATTCCTGATCTACTAGAGAATGTATAGTATCTATGGTGCAAAGACTGCTTCCTATGTTCTTAGTTTGAATTGTGTTAACATTTAATAAGATTGAGGCCTGCTTTTCTTTCCAACTTCTGTATTTGTCCTCATTTGAGCATCCCTGTGGCAAGAAACGTGAATATACAGAATTGTTAAGAGTGACTGACACACACTGTAGAAAAATAAGAGCTATTTACAAGCCAGGCAACCAGCTTAGCTTTAGTACAAAATGTTGCTATATTTATTTGGAACTCAGGATCAATGAGGTGTTAATTTAAAGAGTATCTTATTTTCCAATTCGTTATAAGTCAAAAGCAAGTTTCATGCAAACAGTTGTGATTTTGGGTAAGCTGCCTGGAAAGCAACAATATAAGAAGATGATGGTGAATGAGAAAATCACAATAAAAATGCATGACTGTTTTTGGGATATTATTATACAGCAACTGGACAATGGGAAGAGCACTTTCCAAGAGTACAAATTTGGATGTACAAATCCTGTTAACAATAATTCAAATTGTGCATCAAATACACACTGTTCTGAAAATACACTTCCTGCCCCCCATTTCTGCAATGCCTCCATCTTGTTTATCTATATGCCAACTCTGCTCCCTCTTTACAGAATTAGTAATTATAATAAGTGTCTGGATGATGTAAAATGAGCGTGAATTAGTGTGTGTGTGTGTGTGTGTGTGTGTGTGTGTGTGTGTGTGCACGTGCCCACCCTCACCAAATAAAGACATACTGGATTTCATATATTTGGTATAGCAAATCTGTTTTTGTCTCTGATAATTACATACCCACATTCATTCCTCAGACCTATTATGTGTCAAGTGGTAGCAACCAATTCTGAAGCGAAGAAGTTCAATCTGAATGTTAAAACTAAACTGTTTGGTAAAATGAAATAATAGAATTGTAGGACCAGAAGGAACCTTGAGAGGTCATCTAGTCCTGTCCCTTGGACTCATGGCAGGACTAAGTATTATCTAGACCATCCCTGACAGGTGTTTGTCTAACCTATTCTTGAAAATCTCCAATGATGGAGATTCCACAGTCTCCCTAGCAATTTATTCCCGTGCTTAACTACCCTGGCAGTTAGGAAGTTTTTCCTAATGTTCCTAAATCACCCTTGTTGCAATTCAAGCTCATTGCTTCTTGTCCTTCCCTCAGTGATTAAGGAGAACAATTTTTCTCCTTCCTCCTTGTAACAATATGCTCCTTTATGTTTAGATTTCACTTTATTATAGTTCTCCAGAGATTTGTTTTTGTGATGCTGATTTATGTCCATAAGAACATAAGAACGGCCATACTGGGTAAGACCAAAGGTCCATCTAGCCCAATATCCTGTCTTCCGACAGTGGCCAATGACAGGTGCCCCAGATGAAATTAACAGAACTGGTAATCATCAAGTGAACCATTCCCTGTTGCCCATTCCCAGCTTCTGGCAGTTTCCAAGGCATATTAAGTGCCAAATCAAGTCCTTTGGTCCTTTCATAGTTTAGATCTCTGACTCCTGTTGCCAAAGGGGGAATAAGGGGGGTGGAAATCAACCACATCTTTGGCACTGTCCTCTACTTATGGAGAGCTCTGTTCAGGGCTGGAATTATGTAAGTACAGAAGAGTCAGGGAGTGGGAAGAGGAGGAGACATTCATCACCTGTCCTAGGTTTAAAGATGAGGATGCCATTCAATGTTCCCTCTAATTTTTTACATCCCCTTGCGGAATGAATTTTGTTATGTGAACCAATATGGAGGTGATGTGTGGCAGGGGTGGGTGCAAGGGGTTCGGAATGTGGGAGGGGGCTCAGGGCTGGGGCAGAGGGTTGGAGTATGGGGGATGGGGGTTCAGGGTTGGAGTGCAGGCTCTGGGGTGAGGACAGGGATGAGGGAGAGGTTTGGGGTGCAGGCTGCCCAAGGGCTGCGATGGGGAGAGAGGACTCCCCCCAGCCCTCTCTTGCTGCAGCAGCCCGGGGCCAGGGAGAGGCGCTTTTCCCCGGTCGCGGCAGCTCCAAGGCTGGGGCCTGGAGAGAGGCGCCTCTCTGCAGCCACGGCAGCTCCGGGTATCTTTCCTTGCCTGCGCGGCCTTTAATAGCCTGCTGCGTGGCTGCGCAGTTTAGAGGGCACTTAGATGCCATTCCTTTTGCTCCTTTTACCTGAGCTCTACTAGATGGCTAAAGACTGGGCCCAGGCACAATCATCCAGAATCTGTGCTGCACCTTTCATCTGTGTTTCTAAGGGCTTGTCTCACTGGTGAAATTTACTGGCATAATTATATCAGTTTAACTCTTCTTTTGGACAATCTTATCCTGGAAAAATGTCCACACAGGGAATTATACCGGTATAATTATGCCTATAAATTTCCTGATGTACACAACCCCTAAGCCACATTTGTGCCTCCCAAATTCTCAGCCTGCTCTAATTTGTCAGCCTTGCCCAGCTCCTATGGGCTGCAGGGCCACCCAGAACATTGATAGCCAGAGCTCTCTGGCCACTCTCCCTCCCATGCCCAGCATGTCCCTTAATTGGGAGTTGTAAGGTGTTCAGAGTAGCTCAGGAGGGATTCCCCAGGACGCTATTCTAGCTTCTTGACTAGCAGTTGCTTCACTCCAGAATCGACCTCAATGAGTGTAGAATATAATCGTAGTTTCAGTAGCATTTTTGTAGATGTTAATGTTAATTATCAGATCTGAGGAACAGTTCTTTCACTGAAGTAGCCCTGCAAGCGTTTATTTCTTGTTTCATTGCTCCACCTTCTGGCAGAATTATATAATGTTTATTTTCCATGGCAGGGTAGGGACACCCTTTAACCCACAAACTCTCCTCTCTCTCACGCACATATACTTACATCCCTAAACCATTACTCTAATATTTTACTTGTCTCTTCTGTCATAGTATTTTATTGTCCCTGTAACTGGTTTTAGTAGCATAGAAACCAAACCATTTATAAAGCCATGCCATCTGTAAAATGAAAATTTAGGGGGGAAAATAACTAAAATTATTTGTCATTTTCTTCTGAAAGATGTGCCTTCAGAGTTTTAGCCTCTGATTTCAGCAAATGTTTTGCTGCATTGCTCACAAAGATTAAAATTGTAGTTAAAAAGTCCAAAGAACTGCCCAGTCACATGCTTTTATGTTATGTTAATTAGGATAGATGTTAATTGGGCAGGGATGCAAAACCATGCTCTGAAGTGTCCCTAACCTCTGTTTGCCGGAAGCTGGGAATGGGCAACAGCGAATGATCACTTGATTACCTATACTGTTCATTCCCTCCGAAGCACCTGGCATTGGCCACTGTCAAAAGACAGAGTACTGGGCTAGATTAACCATTGGTCTGACTCAATATAGCTGTTCTTATGCCATGACCAATACTCAAGCGTCACTGTCCACACAAGATGCAAGGCAGTGGAGAATAGGGCCAGTATATGTATTAACCTTTGATTTTAATTTAGGAACATTTTTTAGGCTTACCATACGTCCGTATTTTCCCGGACATGTCCGGCTTTTTGGGCCTCAAATCCCCGTCCGGGGGAAATCCCAAAAAGCCAGACATGTCCGGGAAAATAGGGAGGGAGGGCTTGGCGGTGCTCGGCCGGGGCCGCTGGGGCTGGGGCCGGCCGTGCGGGTGCGGGCCCGGCGCGGTGCTGGGCCGGGGGCCGCTGGGGCTGGTGGTGCGGGGCCGGGCCGGGGCCAGCAGTGCTCGGCAGGGGCCGGGGCCAGGGGCGGGGCGGTGCTTGGCTGGGGACCGGCGGGGCTGGGGCCGGGGCCGACGGTGCTCGGCAGGGGCCGGCGCGGTGCTCGCCCGGGGGCCAAGGGCGCGGGCACTTGGCAGGGGCCAACGCCGCGGTGGTGGGCCGGGGGCCGGGCCAGGGCTGGGGGTGCTTGGCCGGGGCCAGGATGGGGCCGGGGGTGCTCGGCCGGTGGCCGGCACCCCAGGGCCTGAGCCGAGCCGGGCGGGAGACGCCGGGGCCAGAGCCTCTTGGCCTGGGCCAGCCGGCCGCCAGAGGGAGCCGCTCGGCCAGGGGGGCCGGATTGGGTCGCGCCGCACCCAGCCCCAGCCTACCTGCTGCCTCCCTGTTTCAGGCTTCCCGCGAACATTTGTTTCGTGGGAAGCAGGTGAGGGGGAGGAGCAAGGGGCGGAGTGTTCAGGGGAGGGGCAGAGTTGGGGCAGGGCTGAGGGCAGGGAAGGGGTGGAGTTGGGGCGGGGCCCAATGGAATGTTCTCCTTTTTAAAAATTAAAATATAGTAACCCTAGGAAAATGGTGAAAAAGAGGATGCAACTCCACTGGAGTTTTTCATTTATGCCTCTGGTAAATCTGGCCCACATACTCTCCAAAATGATTGCTAGGCAGAAGAAATAGCTGCCAGGATGGCATTATTATTTGATACAATAGGGTTAACTGTCAATTAGTAACACTGGCCATTTGATTAAGCATTAATGGGGTTGATTAATAATTAAGTGGATGATCATTAATTAATAATACAAAGTAATTAATTTGATCAAATAATAACAACACTGCATGGGGAGCTGCACCCACACGTAAATTAACACGTGGTTCCCGCTTTCGGAACCCAAGTCCCGCTCCTCCCCTGGGAAGCCATCAGGCCAGAGCCTTCCGCCACCTCTCGGCATTCTCCGCTCCCTCGCCAGCCCCATTCGGAAATCTTCGGCAGCCTCGACTCTTCGGGCGCGTCCGCTAGCCCCTTTCGGAAATCTTCGGAAACGCGGGGTCGCTTTCGGCTCTCCGGGAGGCGGGCACTCGCGGCGTCGCGGTCCAATCAGAGGCGAGGCCGTCTCCCTCTCTTTTGCTCTCCGCCACGCGCCGCTCTCACTGCACGAAGACGGGGTCGCCTCACTTTCTCTATGTGATGTGCGCATTCGCTCAGAAAATGAATCCCCAGGCTCTGCCCTGCCAAGAGAGGAGATGAGCCCGACGGGTACTGAGAAACCCCTCGCCTAATTCGTGGAAGCGGCGGAGGCGGATTCCGCTGTCCTTAAGGAAGCGGCAGGAGGAGGTGGCGCAGCCGGCGGAGTGAGCCCCACTCTGCTCGCCCCAGTGAGGAGGCCGTGATAACCGTTGGGAGGGCCGGTACGTGCTTCTTGTTGCGGCCGCGTGAGGAGAAGTGGTGGGCAGGTACTAACAGTCGTTCTCCCGCTGATAGCGAGGCGGGAGGAGCCCGGCATTGGCAGCGCGGGGGGGAGGGCGGCGAGCCCCTCCCGGTGCCGCCCCAAGCACAAGCTCGGTGGGCTGGTGCCTGGAGCCGGCCCTGGGCATTGGGGTTACCGGCCGCCTGCAGTCAGAAGCCAATAGATCCCCTACCTCGGTTGGGGTTTATGTAGCTAGTCCCGGAGAAATGAAGGCGGGTGGCTGCCTGAGCTGGGTGAAGGGGAGAGGCCTAGGGCTGCGCAGCGGGGCAAGGGGCAGGTTGTAGGGAATGGGGTCTGGCAGTGCTAGCAAGCGTGGGGGCAGTTTGTTCATTGGGGGTAGAGCAAACCGGGAGGAGCCCGGGGTAGGTTCGAGCGGGTCACTAGCCCTGTGGGTGAGGGGATGGCGAACCCCTAGGGCTAAGTAGGGGGTGGTACTGCTCCTAGTGTGGGGAGGGGGCACTAGGGCTGGGGAAGGGGAGCCTGGGGGCAGGGGAGCGCCTTGTGTGTGTGTGTGTGGGGGGGCACTAGGGCTACGGCCTGCAGAGGGGGATTGGGGCTAGAACAGGGAACAGGCTGTGTGCGCTGTAGGAAATGGGGAGGGGGGGAAGAGAGAAATAAAATGTAAATGAATTCTGTTCCGGGGGGGGCATTCTTCTGCAAGGCTGCCTCTTCCAAGCTTCTAATGAGATTAGGGATTGGTCTCTGAGGGAGAGTCTAAGCTGAACAAACAACTAATACAGGTAGGGTTACCATATTTCAACAATCAAAAAAGAGATGGGGGGGAGCCCCGCCCGAGCCCTGCCCCCATCCACTCCCTCCCACTTCCTGCCCCCGACTGCCCCCTTCAGAACCTCCAACCTCCCCCCCTCCCTTGTCCCCTGACTGTCCCTTTCTGAGACCCCTGCCCCTAACTGCCCCCCAGGATCCCACCCCCTATCTGTTCCTTGACTGCTCAGACCCTTATCCACACCCCCGCCTCCAGAAAGACTCCCCCAGGACTCCCAGGCCTATCCTGCGGCACGCTGGGCAGCAGGGGGGAGGGGAGAGCGGAGGAGGAGGAGGTGATCTGAAGCTGCAGGGGAGAGGAGGGGGGAAGCGGAGGAAGGGCTCTGGCTGCTGGAGCCCCATGCGAGTGGCTCAGTCCGGCCAGGCGCCCTGTCAGCCGTGCTGCGGGGGGGAGAATCCCGAACATTTTTAGATATTTACAAATTCCCCTCCTCCCCATGCTATTTTTAACCCCAGAAGCCAGACATGTCTGGGACAATCCTGACGAATGGTAA
Organism: Trachemys scripta elegans; assembly: GCF_013100865.1. NCBI lineage: Eukaryota > Metazoa > Chordata > Testudines > Emydidae > Trachemys > Trachemys scripta. Next base: position 11,755,150 of record NC_048312.1, read on the forward strand.
CCCTAAATACATGGGTTCTCAAACTGGGGGTTGGGACCCCTCCGGGAGTCGTGAAGTTATTACATGGGGAGTCGCGAGCTGTCAGCCTCCACCCCAAACCCTGCTTTGCCTCCAGCGTTTATAATGGTGTTAAATTTATAAAAGTGTTTTTCACTTATAAGAGGCGGTTGTACTCAGAGGCTTGCTGTGTGAAAGGGATCACCAGTACAAAACTTTGAGAACCATTGAACTAAAATACTAGCAGACTGTATTTATAAAGTGCCTGACTGCTATGATGATGGATGATATATTAGTTAATACCATGCTTTTTAAGGAGACTAATATGGGGCATTGCAGCTGCTCAGTTTAAAAAACGCATGGAATTGTAGGCCATTTTTCATTAAGCCTGAAAATTATTTAAAAGTAATTTTTTGAACACTGACTTAAATTGAGTAAAGTGTCTTATGGTGTCATGTACTCCACTACTTATGTGAATTCTGGTATACAGACTATGCAGTTGCCAACTGCAAATTTTCCTCTCTGTCCAAGCTTACGAATTCATAGTTACATATCATAAAGAGAACTAGGGCTGTTCAGTGTAACTTAGCCGTAGGTCACTCTTGGGAGAGCAGTTGGACGTGTTTGAGAAACCAGTCAATATTCTGTGCAATGTTCAGTATATTCCTTACTCAACCTTGCCAATTTCAGTCTTGCTCAGAAGTGCTTTGCTTGTTTAACTTTTTGCAGTTTTAAAATGTTCTCTAACAGGTTTTTTTTATTTATTATTATTATTATTATGTATAGGAGTAGTTTGCAGAAGCTGTCATCTGGGTTGCCTAAACCATAACTTCACACTAAATAAATAAATTAAATCCATTGCTACAGGGGACTGGATGACTCTCACTATTTAAAGCCCGGGGTATCTATTGTTCAGACCAGGGATTGGCAACCTTTGACCCGTGGCCTGCCAGGGTAAGCCCCCTGGTGGGCCAGGCTGGTTTGTTTACCTGCCGCACCCGCAGGTTCGGCTGATCGCAGCTCCCACTGGCCACAGTTTGCCGTTCCAGGCCAATGGGAGCTGCGAGAAGCCGCAGCCAGCACATCCCTGGGCCCGCGTCGCTTCCCGCAGCCTCCATTGGCCTGGAACGGTGAACTGCAGCCAATGGGAGCCACGATTGGCCGAACCTGCGGAGGTGGCAGGTAAACAAACTGGCCTGCCCCGGCCTGCCAGGGGGCTTACCACGGGCCGAAGGTTGCCGATCTCTGGTTCAGACGCTTAAGCATGTGCATAACTTTACTTAGTTACAGTGATTTCAGTTGAGTCGTGTTGCTAAAGTTACATGTGTTTAAATGTTTGTAGGATTGCATCAAAGCACAGCTGTACAACGCACTACTGAGAATTCTGGCAGCTGCCATCCCCTTAACTAAAGTAGTGATCCCCTTGGTGGCAACAGAATTTTTTTTTTTTAAATTAGTGTAAACAGGGACCCTAGCACACAATGGCTGGGCTAATCTAGCTAGATTAATCTTTCTCTTATACTGAACAAGATACCAAAAAAAACTCTGCTAAAAATTATACTGTCATGAAAAAAACTGAGGATTGTGTCCTATAACTATAGCTGGTTTCTCTTAGAAAAGAAAATGACTGGAAGAGCTAGAGCTAGAGCGAGAGGAAGAGCTCGTGGCCAGCAAATTTCTGTACCTCCTGTAGGAGCAGCTTCTGTGAGTGTTCATTTTTCACATCCAGCACATCTACATTTTGAAATATTAAAATTCAGAGTTGTCTGCTTCCCATATAGTTGTATATGTATCAAGGGTTTCATTTAAAATCAAACCTGGTTTTGCCTCACATGACTGATAAGCAAATGCACTGCCACAGTAAAGTGGTATATTCCTTTAAAGCTTTGTGGGTGTAGGTGTCATTGACTTGCTAATGACCTTTGTACCTTCCTGAGAAGTTTGGCAGTGTGCTAAACTTCATAGATAGGAATTACTTTCCATAAGGACAGGTAGATCCCTCAGATGCCTGAGTTTGAGTGCTGTATTCAGCAGTATACGGAACACAGAAGATGCTGCCTCCTGATGAGTTGCATTTATATATATATATATATATAATCAAACAGTGATATATATATATATATGTGGTTATTCTAAAATATGTTATGTATAACAAGCTTCCTTTCTTCAAAGTCAACTGCCTTTTTCCCTGTAGTTTTTGTGGTATTTTCTGTAGTATCTTTGGGGACCAGGAATTGCATTTCATGTTCTTCCGATTGCAATAATTGCAGGAGCCCTTTTTATTTAATAATAAAAAAAAGAGAGAGGGAGGACGTGGTGGAGAGCAGCTTGAAGCCAGCTTCAGTTAACCAATGATACAGCACTGCTATATGCAGAATAATTATGCCGTTTTCAGGGGGTGAGGGTATGTTTCTGTAGTGTTGTCTTCCAAACTGAACGAGCAATTTTACTGAATAACTTTTTGGTAACTTAGGTTAATATGTCACTCTATATTAAATAACCTATAGGCAATTAATTTTTTCCCTATATTAAATAACTGTCATAGGAACTTGGCTATGCAGTACACCCTCTGGTGACTTCATTTGATAGTACAGGTTTTCTTTGTGATATCAGTGAGTGCTGTTCCTAAGCATAATGGACTTTGCAGGGTCAGCAGCCACCTAGCTATGTGCAACCTAGACCTTTGCAACCTCAACCACAACCGCCATCAGAGGGAGAATTTGTTGGCCGTGGACGACAAAGAGGAGCTCCTATTGTTCCACAAGGTGAGGTGGAGGGGAGCAGGAAGCGAAGCTTATTGCCTACAGAACAAATATTTAGAAGACTTAATGATTTAACTAAGATAATTAAATATATATTCAAGATGGCATTTCTGATTTTTTTCTTCAAAATCAGAATAATTAGTTAAATCTGAAGTACTAAAAATTTTTCTGATGTCTCATAATGGCACATTATTCCTCAAACAGCCTGAACTTTGATGGAGCTAGATAAAGAAAGCAAAGCTTACTGTTGGGACCTGCTTATTCTACAGCCGGGCTCTAGTTGTCTTTGCTGTCATAGAATTAATAGTCCTGAGTGTATCTCTTTTCTTTTGGCAAATGGTGGAGATTGAAAGCTCTGTATAAGAAACCGTTTTTCAGAGCACATGGTTTTAATTGGTTTTGCCAGTTGAGGGTTGAAGTTAAACAAGCAGACTGGAATTTCTTGTGATTAGGAAATGGAATATATTTACATAACTTGTTTTACCTGTTCAATTTTTTTCTATCCTGAATTACTAGTAAATACTAGGGCTGACAAACAGTTAAAAAAATTAATCATGATTAATCACAAGATTTTTTTTTTTTTTTTTTTTTTTAAAGGCATAATCAATCAGTTTTAATCAGTCTGGAGCAGTTTGGCCGGGGCGGCTCCATGGAGGAGGGGGGAAGGAGGAAGGAGCAGCAATGGAGCAGGACAGCAGGGGGGAGAGGCACCCCTGCCCTGGAGGCCTGCAGCCAGCACCCCACGAGCATTGCACCCTGGGTGGTGGCCCCCTTGCTGACCCCTAAGGCTGGACCTGTACAGCAGGGAGGGGATGGTGCAAGTGTTGGGGGGGGCTGGGCTCCTCTTTCCCCGCCACCCCCCAGCAGGTTTTTAATGAGCTCTACCAAATTGCTCACAGACTATGGGATAGGGTCATGTGGTGTGCGATTTAAAGCTTGTTAAAAATAGTGTTAATTTGGTTTGAGTTAATCGCATGTGTTAACTGCCATTAATTGACTGCCTTAGTAAATACTTACATTAGGATAGTTTTAAATACACAAGTTACTATATGGCTTGCTTTCAGCATTGCTTGGTTGAGGAGGGTAGAAATGATGCAACACACTTCTAGAACCACTACAGTTTCTTCTTTGACAGCTTGCACATGTAACTATATCTGTAATAACTATACAAATTGGATTGAAATTCTTTTAAAGTGTCACTGAATTTAAGAGTTAACACTCCATTGAAAAGAATTAGAGCATTTAATCTCTATATAGGCCCCAAACGAGGTTGATGTAGCCAGTTTTGATATCACTGCTCAAAGAGGTTCATGCTCTTCAGGTTCCAGATGTACGCTCATTCCCAGGGGATCTTAAGGCGTACTAGTACTACACAAAGCAGGCTTATTTTACTGCGTACAGAAAGGAGAAAGTGATAACACATTGGCTCCATGTAGATACTGCATATGGATCTGGAAGTACAGCCAATCTAATAGCAACCCATGAGCCTTCAGACAATTACACCACAAGATAAAGCAGTTCTTATAATGGTAGAATGGATCTACCTCAGTTCCGGGGGCCCCAGACACCTGTCACATTTCTCTGAATGAGTTTTGAGTTTATAGTATGAGTGCAGACATCATTTGAAAACTCAAGTTACAAGTAATTTTTTCCCTATAAATATTTTGTTGAAATGCAATAGGTTACAGGAAAAATATCTGAGAACCTGGGTCGAAATTTGGCGTATTTCACAATTGAAATTAAGTTTTAACAAATAGTACTAAATCCCAAATTGTTGAAAATTAGGATTTAAAGTATATCCAGCTCTCTTCATTGCTATTTTAACTCTGTGTAATACCTGACTCAGTCTAACCCTTAGCTCTATAGCACTTTTAGAGTTGTAAAATACATCTCAAGTACCTACAGATTTTTTTTTTTTATAATGCCATTGTTCTGAGAGTTGAAGCAACCTTCAGACTCCTTCAGATTGATTGTGCTATGGCAACTGTTCTGGCTTCTCCTGTTCAAGGGTTCAGTTCTTAGAGTCCTCAGCATTCTTTTGTTTGTATTTCACATTGTAATGGTTTAATAAATTGGTTAATTTTATCATGATTTATATTAATTTCCCCTCTCCCCAACATTCCAGGACATGATATTTCAGTTGGTTTTCAGGAATTGTCATTAGCAGATAGGGGTGGACGTCGCAGAGATTTCTATGACCTTGGGGTAAATACGCGGCAAGCCATAGAACATGTTAAAGAGTCAAAAACAGGTAAGTTAAAATTGTGGTTTTAAATATAAAATGTACACTATATTTCTATGAGCATTATTTGCCATTGGCTTTGTCTCAACAGTTGTTTAAACTAGGGTTATTTATATTTCAGTAGTGCCTAGAAGGCCAAATCAGGGACCAGGACTTCATTGTATTAGGAATGCTGTAAAAGCCGGGGGAGAAATAGTAGAAAAAACTGACCTTGCTCCAAAGGGTTTAAAATGTTAAGTGTTTCAGCAGGAACAAGACATTTTCATTTGAGGATACCTCTGTTGGTTCTACTATATATTTTTGTTGCACATTTATTGGGGGTCTCTTTTAGCTAAAAACTTGACAGTTATTTATTGAAATTAAATCACCCCAACTTGCTCGTTTAGTTTTTCTCTTTAGTTTCAAAGGGGCTATCTAAAATGTGCTGCTCTCCCCTGGTAATTTCTGCAAACTTCTCCAGATTATTAAACTTCAGTTACATGCAAGGGGTCATTTTTAGTATTCCTCTGCTACTAGTTAATAGGTGCATGTTGACTTGATATTCTTAACAAATCTAATTGCCCAGATTTCATTCTGATGTTCAGTTTTGACCTGTATAGACTATAATGTTTAAAGTTGACTGTGTCCTAAATTGTCTCTCCATATTTGTAAACATCCTTTACTTCTGGGGGAATACTGCGCCACTGCCCACTCGCATAATTCATGTCCCCCACAGGTTCTTCTCCCACCCACTGCAGAAAATACATTCCACGGGGGAGGCACTGCAGTTACACCTTTTGCTCACCAAGGGCTGCTGTGGTGCCAAAAGAGAGGGCAGCTGGCTCAGTGCTGGAGCAGCGAGCCAGGGAGGAAGGGGGCAGTTGGCTGCTTTCCTCACAGCGCCTTATCTGCAGGGCCAGATGAGGAAGCACAGGATATGGGAGGATGGACAGAGCAGGGCACATGAGACTGTTTGGCGGGTTAAAGACTGGGGTTCAGAAGGGCTAGTCGGGTGGACAGACTGAAACGGGCACAAGAGCTAGTGGGGTGACCGCATTGGATGGAAGTGGAGGTGCAGGGACACATGGGGATGGGATGGGTATTGGAGGGATGCAGGGATTAGGGTGGAGGTCAGGAACACACAGGGACACTTGTCTCTGAGTGAGTGGGAGAGGCTAGGGGTCAGCCAGGATCTGCATGGGAGAGGCTCCCTAACAATCCCTCCCCCCCCCACAATCCCCCCCCATTCTTCGAGTGCTTGTTCATATCGATTCCAATTAGGTGTGCGCACGCTGCGTGCACGATCGTTGGAGAATTTTCTACCGTAGCAACACCCGGTGGGTCGGCTGTGGTATATATCCAGCGCCATGATGGTCGTTGGAACTGTGGAGCATGGTATAGCTGTTCTCCACTCTCCCTAGCTTTACTCGTTAGTTATTCTAGATCGTTGTTGTTATATTCTTTAGATTAGTAGTTTGTTGTTAATAGTTTGTTCACTAGTATAAATAGTTGTAAATAGTTAGCGGGGGTTAAGGGGGATATTTGTCCCCCACCTTTTCCCCCGGCGCACAGCCGGGCTCATGCCCAAGGCTCCTGGCTTTAAGCCGTGCATGACTTGTGCTAAGCCTTTGCCAACGGGAGACCCTCACGACTCTTGTCTGAAGTGCTTAGGGGAGTCTCACCAGACAGATAAGTGTAAAATCTGTAAGGCTTTCAAACCCAGAACCAAAAAGGAGCAGGACTTCAGACTCAAGCAGCTCCTTATGGAGGCGGCACTTTGCCCAGATCCTCCTTCAGCGCGCCAAGTCCCGGCACTGAGTGCCTTGGTGCGCAGCGCTCCGGCGGCACCCGCCAGTACTGCACTGCAAGCAGACGCGGATAAAGTCTCACGGCACCATCCTCCCTCGGCACTGCACCGCGTCCACCACAAGCGCCTCGGCGCTGTTCCCTGTCTCCGGGACATAAAAGACCCCGCAAGATGCAGGACGTCGCTGTCCTACAGGCACCGGCTCCCCTGGCACTGGTAGTAGAGCTGCGTTCGCCTTTGGAATGCCAGAGGGCGCAGACATCCTCAACACCGTTGACTCCGGCACCGGGGGTAGGGCCATTGAGTCTGGTGCGGACTGGCTCACCGCCTTGTTGTGTGGTGGAGTCCTGTCTCCCTTCTACTCCGGAGACCTTCGCAACAGCGAAAGACCTCATCGCCCTCACGGAGCCGGCGCCGTCTCAGCCTGCGGCACCGCCTGCCCTTCGGACCGTGCAATCCAGGGACAAGCCTGCCCTGGTACGGCCACCATCTACAAGCCTGGACTCGCAGCACCGCTCCCGGTCTCGGAGCAGGTCCCGACGCCGCTCGCAGTCCCGGCGCTGATCTTCATCTTGGCACCGGTCGTACTCGCGGCCTAGGTCTTCTTCCCGGCACTGGTCTATGTCTCGGCACCGTCCTGAGCATCGGTAGCGATCGGAGTCCAGACGCAGTTCTCGGCAGCGGTACGAGCGCTGCTCCCGGCACCGAGTCTACAGGCAGTCTTCGTCATCCAGATCTGGATCTTGGTACCAGCATGGCCATCGGCACCACTCTTGATCCCGGTACCGCTCACCGGCACCGCGCAGAGACCACTCGCCTGTGGACCGGCACCATACCGGGCTGAGCCGATGTAACCACGCTCGGCACTGCCCTGGTCCTCAAGATCGGCGTCTCGCTCATCCGACGGGGCTTCCCGATCGGCGTACCCTGCTCAGGGTCAGGCTGCCGACGACTTGGGTCATTGGCAGGAGGGGGCAGAGGACCCTACACAGGACCCTGCGCATTGGTCTTTCTGGACCCTGTGGGTGTATCACCAAGCGCAAGGGGCTCCACCAGCGGCCTCTCGCTCAGCACAATTTGAGCCCAGAGTTCCGGCGGCCACCATCTCCCGTCCTCCCCCAGGGCGCATGGAGGCTCCTGTGCCAACACCAGCACAGGCCCCACACCCTGGGGCAGGAGATCCTTCACATTAGGGACCCTTAGAGCCGGACCCTCATTTGGATCCCTTACCCCCTGAGGCATCCTCCTCATCTTCCCCGGATGAGGCGATGGCGGGCACAACAGCTTCTGGCCCACCCCCAATAGATCTCCATGCCCACCAAGACCTATTACGTAGGGTGGCACGCAACATGGACCTGCAGGCAGAGGAGATAGTGGAGGTACAGGACCTGGTGGTGAGCATCCTGTCGGCTGATGCCCCATCCCGGGTGGCATTACCACTAATTCGTATGGTTCTGGCTAACTTTGTCCCCTCCAAGGACCTTGAGTACCTATATACGCACCCTCCACCGTGTTCACCAGTCGTGTCCTCAATGACTGCAGCAGCGCCCAAATCGAAGGACGCCAAACGCTTCGATTTGTTCGGGCATAAAGTTTACTCAGTGGGGTGTCCGCAGCTCAGAGCCGCGAACCAACAGGCACTCTTGAGCTGCTACAGTTACAACTCATGGAACTCCATTGGTAAATTCAAAGAGTTGGTTCCCCAGGACTCGAGAGAGGAGTTCGCGGCCTTAGTGGAGGAAGGTAAAAAGGTGGCTAGGACCTCCTTGCAGGCCTCCCTAGACATAGCGGATTTGGCCGCCAGAACACTAGCATCTGGAATAGCCATGCGACGCGTCTCCTGGCTCCAGGTTTTGGAGTTACCGCCAGAACTGCAGCAGACCCTGCAGGATCTGCCATTCGAGGGACAGGGATTGTTCTTGGACAAGACGGACTCTCGTTTGCAGAGCCTCAAGGACTCCAAAACCATCATGCACTCCCTGGGGATGCATGTCCCAGGACCCCAGCGCAGGCCCTTTAGGCCCCAGCCACAAAGTTTCTACCCTCCCCCTCGTCCTAGACAGGACTTCCCCAGAAGGCGGGGACAAGGTGGTAGACGGAGGTCGACCGGCCCCCAACCGGGTTAGAACCAAGGGCCTCCTAGACCACCTTCAGGCCCTAGGCAAAATTTTTGAAGGTGCGCTCGAGGACGGCGTACTAGCCACTACCCAGGATCCATTTCCTTTATTTCAGGATCGCCTCTCCCATTTCCACCGTGCTTGGTCCCTTATAACCTCAGACCGTGGGTCTTTCGCATGGTGGAAGGGGGATACGCTCTCCAGTTTTCTTCGTTTTCTCCCCCCCCCCCTTCCCGTCCCTCTTCAGGGACCCTTCTCACGAGCATCTCCTTATCTAGGAGGTTTTTGGGCTCCTCTCTATGGGGGCCATAGAGGAGGTTCTGTCGGAGTTAAGGGGCGGGGGTTTTACTCCCGCTATTTCCTGATCCCCAAAGCAAAATGGGGTCTGCGACCCATTTTAGATTTACGCGGACTCAACAAATTCATAGTAAAGTTGAAGTTCCGCATGGTCTTCTTGGGGACCATCATCCCTTCCCTGGATCCTGGGGACTGGTATGCCGCCCTCGACATGAAGGACGCATATTTTCATATAGCAGTCTACCCCCGCAGCACAGGCGCTTCCTGCAGTTTGTAGTAAACAAGGTGCACTACCAATTTTCTGTCCTTCCCTTCGGCTTGTCTGCGGCTCCGAGAGTCTTCACCAAATGTATGGCTGTCGTGGCAGCATACCTTCGTCGTCAAAGGATACAGGTGTTCCCGTATCTAGACGACTGGCTGGTGTGCGGCCGCACCAGAGATCAGGTTCACGTTCAGATAATACTATGAACGTTCCGCGAGTTAGGCATTCTGCTCAACGAAGAAAAGTCCACTCTGGAGCCAACCCAGAGAATAGAGTTTATCGGGGCAGTCTTAAACTCCATACTCCAGAGCTCTTCTACCAGACACTCAGTTCCACGCCATCACAAACATCATCCACGGACTCCAGGTCTTCCCGATCACCACGATAAGGACGAGTCTCTGCCTGTTGGGACACGTGGCCTCTTGCACGTACGTAACCAGGCATGCCAGACTTCGGCTTCGCCCACTTCAGGCCTGGGTATCATTGGTGTACCATCCTTATCGGGACAACCTGAGCATGGTGGGCATGGTTCCTAACCCGGTTTTGACCTCTTTCAACTGGTGGTTGGATCACAAGGCGATTTGCGCAGGAGTGCCATTCCACGCCCTGCAACCCTCCCTGCACCTGGTCACAGACGCTTCATCTCTAGGTTGGGGCGCTCACCTCGGGGAACACCATACCCAGGACCTGTGGACCGCATCCCAACTGGCTCTGCACATCAATGTTCGGGAGCTGATGGCGGTGCGCCTAGCCTGTCAGGAATTTCTCAGTCTCCTACATGGCCGTTGCGTGTCAGTCCTCACAGACAACACCACGGCCATGTTCTACATCAACAAGCAAGGAGGAGCCCGGTCGTCTCTCCTATGCCAGCAGGCCATTCGCCTGTGGGAGTTCTGCATTGCCCACTCGATACATCTCATGGCATCGTTCCTCCCTGGAGTCCAGAACACTCTATTGGACCGATTCAGCAGATCCTTCCAGACACATGAGTGGTTGATTCGCTCGGATATCATCCATTCCATCTTCCAGAGGTGGGGATTTCCCCAGGTCGACCTGTTCGCCTCACGAGCCAACAGGAAGTGCCACGTGTTCTGCTCCCTCCAAGGGCGATCGGGCTCCCTGTCGGACGCTTTCCTCCTATCGTGGAGAGACCAGCTGTTCTACGCTTTCCCTCCATTCCCACTGGTCCACAGGGTACTGCTCAAGCTATGCAGAGACAAGGCATGTATGATTCTAGTCGCTCCAGCTTGGCCAAGACAGCACTGGTACACCACGCTTCTGGAGCTATCGGTACAAACTCCGATCACGCTTCCCTTGTGCCCAGACTTGATCTCTCAGGACCATGGCCGACTCTGTCACCCCGACCTGCAATCACTCCACCTTACGGCGTGGATGCTACATGGCTGAATCAGGCAGAGCTGCGATGCTCACATCCTGTGCAACAGATTATGCTGGTAAGTAGGAAGCCCTCTACACGGACCACTTACTTAGCCAAGTTGAAGAGTTCTCCTGTTGGTGCGAGCAGCGAGCCACGCCCCCCTTGCAGGCGTCAATTCCACTTATACTTGAATATCTCCTATCCCTAAAACAGTAGGGCTTGGCGATATCCTCGGTCAGGGTTCACCTGGCCGCTGTATCGGCGTTCCACCCAGGAGAACACGCTTCTCGGTCTTCTCTAACCCAGTGGTCGTCAGATTCCTCAAGGGCTTAGACAGTCTATACCCAGAGCAATGTCAACTAGTTCTGGCGTGGGATCTTAACCTGGTTCTCTCCAAGCTCACAGGGCCCCCTTTTGAGACATTGGCTACCTACTCACTCCTTTACCTATCTTGGAAGACAGGCTTCCTTGTAGCCATCACTTTAGCAACGCGCGTTTCTGAAATCAGGGCGCTCACGTCTGAGCCTCCATACACAGTCTTCCATAAAGACAAGGTGCAGCTTCGCCCCCCCCCCACCCTGCCTTTCTTCCCAAGGTGGTATCAGCTTTTCATGTGAACCAGGATATATTTCTCCCGGTCTTCCATCCTAAGCCGCACGCCACGCGCCAAGACCAGCGTATGCACTCCTTGGACATATGCAGGGCCCTTGCTTTCTATATTGGGCGTACAAAGCCGTTTAGGAAGACGATGTAACTCTTCGTTGCAGTGGCCGACCGGATGAAAGGCTTACCAGTCTCCTCGCAACGTCTCTTCTTGGCTCACATCTTGCATTCGTGCTTGCTACACCCTGGCCGGTGCCCCGACGCCACGCCTCACCGCCCACTCCATGAGGGCCCAAGCCTCCTCAGCTGCCTTCCTGGCTCATGTCCTGATCCAGGACATTTGTAGAGCGGCGGTTTGGTCATCGATCCACACCTTCGCGGCTCACTATGCGCTTGTACAGCAGTCCAGAGACGATGCTGCATTCGGATTAGCAGTTTTGCACTCAGCGATGTCTCACTCCGACCCCACCGCCTAGGTAAGGCTTGGTAGTCACCTAATTGGAATCGATATGAGCAAGCACTGGAAGAAGAAAAAACGCTTACTCACCTTTTGTAACCGTTGTTCTTCGAGATGTGTTGCTCATATCCATTCCAAACCCGCCCCCCTTCCCCACTGTCAGAGTAGCCGGCAAGAAGGAACTGGGGGCACTGGGCCGGCTGGGGTATATATCCAGTGCCATGAAGGTGCCTCTCCAGGGGGCTCCACAGCCAACCCACCGGGTGTTGCTAGGGTAGAAAATTCTCCAACGATCGTGCACGCGGCGCGCATGCACAGCTAATTGGAATGGATATGAGCAACACATCTCGCAGAACAACAGTTACAAAGGAGAGTAACCATTTTTTCCATACTTATCCCGCCCACACCCAGCAACCCTCCAGGTTCGATCCCAGGCTCCTTCCCAGGAATTACGTCCCTCTCTCTCAGTGCCTCTGTTACCCCTGACTCCCCCAAGCCTTTGCACCGCTTCTGAGCGGTGCAGGAAATATATTCCTGTGCATTATAGTTTAAATGTACTATTACTTAAAGTTCTGTATTAATATGCCTAGTAAGAAATGTATTTGTCATACGTTTCCTGAATCTTTTTAGTTGTCCTTATTGTTTCAGACATACTTGCTGACAGGTATTTTGAAATAAATTACTAAAATAATTGAAGAGGGTGTGATTTATATTGTTGTTTTGACACACAAAATATGCAGAATTTTTAGGTTTTTGGTGCAGAATTCCGCCCCAGGAGTAATCCTTTTTAAATTCAGGACCTGGATCCTCTACTTTCTTTTTCTTTTCTAAGAAGGCTTAGACCGGAATCTAAACACCAGGGGTCTCAAACATGCAGCAGAGTTATTTGCTGTGGCCCTCCAAATCCCGTCCCCCCCCTCCCCCCCGGAGTTATTTCCTGGGTTTTCAAAGCATTATTTGATTAGAGGATACATATGACAATTCTGCCTTAGCAAACACAGCAGGTTGGATAAGAGAGAGAGCTTCTGTTAGCTATTTACCCCTTCTTTGATGGGTAATGTTAGGCAGTTGCAGGCTGCACTGGTGGTGCAAATTTCCTCTTAGAAGCTGATTCTTGGAGGGGTTTACACTAGTGACAGAAATTTAACTACTAGTGGTGGTCTTGTCTTGATTATATTGCGGGTTTTCCTCTTGAGCACTAGAGGAGTGTAAATAAATGGTACAGTATTGAAGGAAAATTGGGCTTGCCATTTTAATGAGTCTGGGGGGACACTCAGTGAAATAGAAATGCAGCAACGTAAACTGATGTGTAAGGAAGTATAACTTAAAGTGCATAACTAATTTGTGGTACTTACTACCACCTTGTATTAAGTCAGAGCTTAGTAAGTGCAAAAATAAACTGGCATCTTGAGTGGATTAAAATATGCACAGTTACGTTGATAAACACTTGTGCTTTGTGGAATAAGCCAACCACTAACTGCTTGGGGTAAGGAAGAGATGCCCACTATGGACAAGTTGTAATTGTTTACAGGAGCTCTAGCATCTTTCCTGAAGCACCTACAGTCTACTTTAAGTGACGCAATACCAAACTGGATGCTGTTCTCATTCTATATGGCACTTCTCCAGCAGGTGATAGGATTATAGAATCTCTGGAAATTTGACACTGGCAGCCACCTGCTGGATGTGTCTGAAAGAGGACTTGCATGATTTCCCTAGTTAGTAGAGTTGAAATAGTTCAGAAAAAGTTTTAATAATTAAATTTTGGGGTGGGGTGTCACTATTTAAAAGTTGCAGAATTGTTGAAATGCTGTAAATTGGAAAAACTTAGTTTTATAACGAGCTATTTTTGTCATTTTAGGTACTTCAGGTACCACAATAAGATTAAGTACAAACCATTTTCGGTTGACGTCTCGTCCACAATGGGCTTTATATCAATACCATATTGATTATAATCCTCAGATGGAAGCTCGGCGTCTTCGTTCAGCTTTACTCTTTCAGCATGAAGAAATTATTGGGAGGACACATGCATTTGATGGAACAATATTATTCTTACCAAAAAAACTAGAAAATAAGGTGTGTGTGTGTGCGTGTATGTATGTATGTATGAAATGGTGCTAGATTCTATTTGTTTTACTCTTGCGTAGTACTTTCATTCTTTTTGGGGTGAAACTCAATGCAGTATGAGTAGGATTGCTATAAAATATGTAGCTTTTAATTAGGTTGAGTTTCCGAGAGTTAATTATTTGACTTGAAGTATGGGAACTTGATGGGCTAATGAAACTCAAATCATACTAGCCCACACCCAAATTCTTCAGGCCCAAATAATCCCGTATTCCTGCATGGTGATGGAGTTGAGTCAAAACTCCTCTTCTGACCTCTAGTGCCTTTAAAGTTTGAAGGTACTGAACAAAAAGAGCATCTTGAAGTCTTAAGACTGACTGCTCTGGTGCTTGTCCAGCCTACAAGCCTGGGCTGCTTGTAATAAGCAAAAAACTTGCCTACACTCAGCACCAAGCCACCTTCTTCTAAGCCCTCTGGGTACTGCCACCTCTTGGCTCAGTACAGCCATGATGATGCCAATACTTCAATTCTGTCCACTCTGGCTTCAACACAGTCTGTCCACTCTCCACTTTACTGGCACTGACTGTCCTGGTGCCTGAAGAACTGGTACTGACTTATGCCTTAGACCACTTGTTTGTTACTGTCCCTGTCATTATTGATGTTTTCTCTCAGTACTGTTGATGCCACAGGCAGGTAGGGCAGCTAAGGACTTGATGACAGCCTGACTTTCAATTGCTTTTTTTCCTCAGCTTGGTGGGTGGTAGTCAGGAGTACTGGTACAGACTTTGATGCATAAGCCACCCAATATGGGAGAAATCTTCTGAGGTTATTCCTCTAGCTACTCCATCTGGTACCACCGTGGCTTCACTAGAAGATTATTCATTTTCATCTGAGTCAGCCAGGAGCAGGGAGATATACTTGGGCTATAGACACTCCTCTCCGATAACTCCTGAATGGGATTCCAGGGTGGAGTTCTAACACTCTAGGCATAGATTTCATTCTAGGGATATTCTTCTAGGGAGTCCACCTTGCTGGCCTCCAGTGACATAGGCCAGCCAGCCTACCTTGGCTTTATTGGGCACCCTGGGGCATTTCTTGTCCCTACAGAACAACCTCAGCAACGCAATTGCGGCATAGATGCCAACTTTTCCAGGCGCTGATGAGTGCTTGCGCGTCCCTGACTCCACCCCTGCCCTACCCCCCATCCTAACCCCTTCCCCAAAGTCCCTGCCCCAACTCCACCTCCTCCCTGCCCATATTGGACTCCTTCCCCAAATCCCCGCCCCGGCCCCGCCACTTCCCTGAGTGCACCGCGTTCCCCCTTCTCCTCTGCTGGAGCTAGGGGGAGAAGCAGCATGCTCAGGGGAGGAGGCGGAGTTTGAGGTGAGCTGGGATGGGGTGGGGTGCTGCCGGTGGGTGCAGAGCACCCACCAATTTTCCCCTGTGGGTGCTACAGCCCTGGAGGACCCACAGAGTCGGCGCCTATGAGTTGAGGCCTTGGTTACCTCAGCCTTCAAAGGAGGTTCCTTCCATTCAATTACCTTCACACCCTCCAGTTTCCAAGGTGCAACCTGAGGAGGAGCTAGAAAATGACCAGCACAAGATGCATTCGGATTTATCATCTTTGTCAGTGGGTGAGGTAGTTGGGCTGATTCTAGTCCATCCCTATCTGCGGACTACAAAGCATTCCAAGAGTTGACGAGGAGAGCAGCTACAGCATTAGAGCTATCTCTGGAGGTCATTCAGGAGAGCACTGTAGAGTCCTGGAGCCCTTACACTGTGCTGTCCCTGGTCAAGTGGTGCACCCTATGTATAAGGGGCTGTAGGTTCCCACCAATGTACTATGGCAAACTCTTGTCTCTATAGCACCCACCTTGAATAAGGCTGACCGTTGCTGTCAGGTTCTGGCACAAGGTTTCAAACAGTTTTTCCTATGCTGGGGTCTTTGGGAATAATGGCATCCAGTAGTGGACAAGACAAGGTGAGCAAAAATCTACTCCCAGGGATGAAGGGGAAAAAAACTGGGTTTGCTTGGAAGAAAGTTACTTGACTGTGAAGATTGCTAGTTATCAGGTGATTGTTGCAAAATACAATTTTATTAAGTGGAGCGCTCTCTCTATTCCCTGAAACTCTTAGAGGAGCTAATTGAAGAGCTCAAGTCTGTTGTGGCCAAGGGCTAGCTTGTCTCCAGAACATCTCTTCTGGCAGCTTTCAATGGACTAGAGAAAGCAGCTTGATCTGTGGTCACAGCCATTGTAATGAGAAGGGTGTTGTGGTGAACACTTTGGGTATCCCTAAGGAAGTGGAGACAACTATTGAGGCCCTTCCCTTTGAGGGAGATGTCTGTCTTACTACTAAGAAGGTTAAGGCCTTGCACACCCTTAAAGATTCTTGTGCAACCATAATGTATTTGGGGGTGTATGTACTTTCACTCACAAGGAAGCAGTATAGGCCTCAACTTTACTACCAATCACACTCTTCTGCACCAAGGCAGCCTGAACAGGCAAGGAAGAGGCATAAATTCCCAAGTCAGAGGTAGTTATCTGTTCCTGCCTCAGTAATCTCTCACCAGCAGCAGTCATCTAAACAGTAGATTTGACTGCCTCCTCAGGAACAGAGTTTCAGTTGTTCAAAACCCATTTGGGAAGCAATTATACCATTTCTGTAGTGTCTGAAACACCATCACCTCAAATCGCTGGATTCTAGATGTGGAATTGGGATACAGCACACCATTTCAGTCTCTGCCCTTAACCATTCCTATTCAGGGACCCCCACTCACCAGAATGCATTGTTTCAAGAAGTGCAGGCTCTTCCCAGTCTTGGTGCTATCGAGGTGCCACCCTCCCACAACATCAGGAAAAGGATTTTATTCTTGCAACTTACCTTCAGAAATAAAGGGGGGGATTAAGGCCCATCCTACATCTGAGAGACCTGAACGTCTTAATAAAAAAAGAAAGTTTTAGGATGGTGTCCCTGGTCTCCCTCATTCCTTCCCTCAACTTGAATGACAGGTACGCTGCTGTCAATCTGCAGGACGCTTATTTTCATGTGGCCATTCTACCCTGCCACAGAAAATGCCTTATATTCACAGTGGGGGAAAATATCATTACCTATATACACTCTTACCATTTGAGCTATCATTAGTACCTCAACTTTTCACTAAGGCCTTGGCTACACTCAGGACTTCACAGGGCTGCCACGGCAGTGCTGTGAAGCGCAAGTGTAATCGCACCGCCAGCGCTGCAAGAGAGCTCTCGCAGTGCTGTATGTACTCCACCTCTCCGAGGGGAATAGCTTGCAGCACTGCGAGCGTGCAGTGCTGCAGGCTCTGATTACACTGGCGCTTTACAGCGCTGCAACTTGCTGCGCTCAGGGGGGTGTTTTTTCACACCCCTGAGCGCAGCAAGTTGCAGCGCTGTACACCGTCAGTGTAGCCATGGCCTTAGTGCGTGGCAGTACTTATAGCAGCTTATCTAAGGCGTGTGAGCATCCAGGAATTCCCTTATCTGGGTGATTGGTTAATCTGTGGCTGCTTCTGCCAGCAATTCACAGGGAATACTTGTCAGTTCCAGTGTCTTTTCAATCACTTGGATCAGAAAATAAAAAGGGACAAATCCTTATTGACTCTAGGGCAGGGAATTGAATTCATCAGATTTTCACAACTTGATAACTGCAACCACTTACTTTCCTCAGGAGAGATTTTATTCCCTCGTCTCCCTGTATGCTAGTCTCCACTCTCATTTATCAACAGTCAGAACATGGGTTGCTCGGTTACATGTGACATCCTGCATATATGTGACACTGAATGCCAGTCTACACCTGCAGTGTATGCAAAGCAGGTTGAAGTCTGTATGTTGTCCAAGTAGATATTCTTTGAACATGCTAATTCACATACTGGTGCAAGTCTTATAATTAAACTGGTCGATGAGTTTGGAAGATGTGTGCAAGTGGGAAGGTACCCTTTTTACCTTTTTTACCTTTACCTTTAAAGACATTAGTGGCAGACCATTCCAGCACAGGTTGGGGAGCACACTTAGATTGAGCATGAACTTCTCAGTAACATGCTTCTTCTAGACCTCTGCAGAGCAGCAACATGGTAATCTGTTCACACAATCATGAAACACACTGTTCAGGCTTTAAGAACAGATGCCAAATTTGGGAATTCTATTCTTTGATCTTTGTTCAAGTAACCTCAGAGTACCCACCTCCACTTTAACTACTGCTTGGCAATTTAAAGTGGAATATATGTGTGTTGTGCACATACATATTCCACAGCCTGTTGTCTGTTCCCACTACTCAGTCTAATTACATCAGGAGTCTCGTGCCAAGGAATAGAGATGGGGTTGGGGCAGCCCTGCCCTTTTATATCCTCAGTTCGAGGAATGAGGATATGCATCTCCAACTACTGGCGTGAGTGTGTACACATCAAAAGTGAAATATATATGTGCACAACACATCTCTTAAGTACCACAGTTACTGTACAGGTACTTAACTTACAGAATCCTCTTAGTGATTCACTAAGTCCTGCTCGAAGTCTGGAGCAAGATTGATGGGGAGGATTGGAATCAGATGGGTGGAAGGAAGCAAAACAGGACGGGCATTCTGACACCTCAAGGTGTACTCATGGTAGACTGATTACTTGTAGCTTTACTGTAAGGATTTAGAGTTATTCTGATCATAATATTACTGGGTTAAGACTTACAAAGCCATCCTAGGGGGTTTAAGCATAAAAATTAATGGAATATAGGGCTACATTTTCTATACTGCTTTGAAAAAATCAGTCATAGCATATGTTTACATAACTTCAATAAATGCTCCCTTTGTTAGGTTACTGAAGTGTTCAGTCAGACCCGAAATGGAGAGAATGTCAAGATTACTATCACCTTGACCAATGAGCTACCACCTACTTCACCTACATGCTTGCAGTTTTACAACATTATTTTTAGAAGGTTAGCTTTTTATTTTACAATTCTTATCTTTATTACAGGAAGCTAATTGAAAAGTTTGGCTTTAATCTTTGGGAATGGGAAGGCTTAACTGCTAGTCTCATGGCAAATATTAAATTTTTTTATTCCTTATCTATGGTGGCCAAAGGAAAATGCTTTGTCAGTTATCCAATATGGATGCTAATCATAACCAGCTACAGTTTGGCAAGTGATTAGATATATCTGTTGGCATACCACTTTGAAATAGGCTGCTTCCTCAAGAATAACAAGTAGCCTCAGAAGTTAACACAGTCCTGGGTGGGAGCTCTGCAAAAAATTTCTGTTCTGCCGGGGGCATTAGCTTATTCTTAAAGGCCTGGATGGCAGTGCAGGGCCTCTGAAACTGGTATGTTTCTGTATGTGACCTGGTCTTTCTGCTCATTTTGATGCCTTCATCTGAAGGGGGACCTGTTGAGGCTGCTGTCAGGAGACATGTGACTCAGTCCACGATAGGGAGACTTGCTCTTAATTAGTTTTACTACAAGAACTGAAAGATTAAGTAATACCCAAACAGTAAGCATTTATTTAAAGTTCACATTGAAACAAAACTCTACATCAGCATCTTTGTTCTAGCTTAATATAGCAAAAGCAAGGCATGTAGCTCTAAATGCATGCCTACAGTATTTTAGATGTTTTGATAAACTAAATAGTGCAATTATTTGCCAATTACTCATTCTTTCCCAACTTCTTTTTAGGCTTCTGAAAATAATGAACTTGCAGCAAATTGGACGTAATTATTACAATCCAAGTGACCCAATCAGCGTTCCCAATCACAGGTTGGAAAATGGGATTACAAGTCTTGCAAGGGAGAAATGATCTTTTGATATTACTTCAATGATTTATCATGTATTAAAATTATTTTTTTCAGCGTATATAGTTTGCATTGAGACCTCATGTACCTAACTTTCAGTTCCTTCTAAATATGGGGTAACTATAAAATCTGAGTTGATCTAGATCCATCCTTGTGTGTTCTACTTAAGCAGCTGAGTAAAACACAAAATGTCTCATCTGTATATTTCTAAGGCTTATTTTCAACTGAAATGGAGCCCCTTTGAGTATTTTCTTAAAATCTGCTACATAGGAAACAAAAAAATTAACATTCTAATATAAGCAAATAGTATCTTGTAGACTTGTGTACAAAGTAGTGATATTTAAGGCATTTATTTTCAAGTTACTTTCAATAGGTGATTTTGTAGTCTTAGTGCTAGATCTTTCATGATTTTCCAGATGCTGGGAGAGATGTAAAGAGAGAATATTTAAATAAAGGATAGAAGTATTTTAGAGGACTGCTTATGTTAGAGTATGCCTTTATTAAATTCCTTAGTTGATCGTGCTAAAGTGAATTCTAAATCTCTCCACCATATACTTTTCCACTTCAGAATGAATTAGCTTTGGTAAGTTTCTTATAACTTGACACTGCAATATTTGAGTTGCAGATGGCATAAGGCAGTATTTAAATCAAAACAAATGACTCGTTGACATTTTTAACTTATTAAAAATCTTTAATTTGAGGTTCTATAACACTAATGAAGGTAAACTTGATTATCATTAATCTATAGAACAAATTGGTAGCACTCTTGGGTATATGAAAAGTCAATTTCTGTTCTGTTCTTTTCCAACAGGTTGATGATTTGGCCAGGCTTCACTACTTCTATTCTCCAGTATGAAACAAACATCATGTTGTGTACGGATGTGAGCCATAAAGTTCTCCGCAGTGAAACTGTGTGGGATTTTATGTACAACCTGTATAAGCAGGTTGAAGAACAAAGATTTAGAGAAACTTGTGCTAAGGAACTGATAGGGCTAATTGTTCTTACAAAGTAAGGTGATAGTGATTTATTTTTAAAGTACAAACTGTGACCATTAATGCTATTTTGTAACTGAGGCACAGACTATTTCAAAGGTATTTAGGTGCGTAGAGATGCAGATAGATGCCTAATGGGATTTTCAGGCATCCAACTTGCTTGGGTGCTTTTGAAAATCCCCATAGCACCTTTCTGTATCTCTAGGTGCCTAAATACCTTGAAAATCTAATATTTTAGAAGTTATTTTGGGATTTTCACAAGCTAATCTTAACTGTAGCAGGTGCAGTGTGTATCTATTTACAGTGGAAGTTTTGCTGGGGTCTTGGGGCTAGATTTTTTTTTTTTTCAAACAGCTGGTTTAATACTTCATATTTTAAGACTGTCTCTCTTTCCTCTTTGCAGATAAAGTAAATTTTAAGCATTTAGAAAAAAATCTAGACTTATTCTTGGCACTGACTTACTGATACTGGAACAGTGTTAATTCCATTAGTATTACATGATTTTTACATGTAATATAAACACTCTTCAAATGTTCAACCCAGCCTTGCCAATTTAAACTGGTTTTAGGCCTTAATGTGGCAAAAGAGGACTCTTAGGGTACGTCTTTGCTACCCGCCTGATCGGCGGGTAGCAATCGATCTATCGGGGATCGATTTATCGCATCTCATCTAGACACGATAAATCAAGCACCGAACACGCTCCCCCTTGACTCCGGAACTCTACCAGGGCGAGAGGCAGAAGCGGAGTTAACGGGGGAGCCGCGGCCATTGATCCCAAGCTGTGAGGACGGGAGGTAAGTCTATCTAAGATACGTTGACTTCAGCTACGCTATTCTCGTAGCTGAAGTTGCGTATCTTAGATCGATTTCCTTCCCCCGCCCCCCATGTAGACCAACCCTTAGTGGCCCAAGATGAGATCTTGTGTCATCATGGTAGATGCAGGCTCCGTTATGTTGAGCCTACTTCTTTCCTGGGGTGTTAGCCAATTGTTCCCTGCAAAATGTGTATCAGAAGGCATGAAGCTAAAAAAGCTCTTAATCCCCTGCTCTAGTTAATGGCTAAACCAAGTTGATTGGTGTATAGACAGTTAATTTCATACACTATCTGCTTCCTGACATACTTAAAATCAGTTCTCAGTGTATTCTAACATAAACTGCATTTGATGCTAAGGAGTAACTTCCATGTTCAGCTAACAATTGATACAATCAGCAATAAAGTAACAAAATTTCTATTCAAATTTTAGATTAATTGATATTTTTTGTAACTTTCTGCATTTCTCTCCGTCCTCCCTGGCCTGTTTCCAGGCACCTGTGAATAAACTGTTACGATCTCCATGCAAGACAAGATCAAAATAACTTTTTAAAAATTCTTTTATTCAGGTATAACAACAAAACATACAGAGTTGATGATATTGACTGGGATTCCAATCCAAAATGCACCTTTAAGAAAGCAGACGGTTCTGAAATCAGCTTTGTAGACTACTACAAAATGGTATGAAATTATAACTGAAAATGACATTTTTATTCTCCTTACTAGATTTTTGTTGAACTTCAGAGCCTCATCTATGGATCGCTATCACTAATTCATTAGCATTCTATCCGAAGGCTATGCATGGTACTTTTTTACTTTCAGGTGTTACGTAAACAACTAACCATGCTTCAAAGTGATTTTTAGTTGTCCAAATTCTTAGAAGTGTCTTGAATCATACACCTGTGGTCATTGTTAACAATGTCAACTATTGTAAAAATCCACTAAATATGTTCCTTTTTCTAGGATTACTAAAGGGGCACTGTCAACTATATATCTATTTTTAAAAATAGTAATTCCAAAAAATTCTGGCCCACCTACATTTTAAATACATGTCATGAAGTGTTTTAAAAATCCTGTTAAACTTTTTTAAAGGTGGGTTTTGTTTTTCCTCCCTGCTCCACAGCTTAACGTCTTTTTTTTCAGCAAGACTAACTTGACTGCACAGGAATATAGTGAAACTGATCAGACAGAAGGTGCTGTCCAGTGCACAAAGTAAATCAACTTAAGTGTTTGTTTTTTGGTAAATTCTTTGCTATAGTAATCAAAGGTAATACTTTTAACAAGTGGGTACGAAATTTTCAAACAAGAGGTTTGGGGTTTTCAAGTTAATTCTGTCCCCTTCCACTCCTGATGCCAGTGTGTGTGTGAGTGAAATTTTTTTAATAGCAGTATCCATTGGATCTGTGCCTGCGCCGTGGACATCCCTGTATCCCTTTCCACCCAGGATGGAGCAGGCCCAGCTATACCTCAGCTCCTTTTTAATACCTGTGGCAGCAAGACCAAACATCAGCAGTGTCCACTTCTCTGTACACTGTGCAAGTTCTAATTCTATCTAGTTATTGAAGTTAGGGTAGTCATTACTGCAGTGGCTTATATCCACACTACCCTCCTTGTGTTGGTGGTGCACATCCTCACCATGAGTGCTTCCACCCACTGAAAAGTGGTAGTGTTGGGGGGCTGAGAGCCAAGTCACTCAGTACACAGCTCCGCCGGGAGCTGAGCTGCCCTCTGGGCTTCCTCCCAGAGGAGGGGAAATTGGCAAGCTGGGAGTGGGGAGCCTCCCAGCTGGTGCAGCTGGGCTCTAGCTGACCAGCTTTCTTGTCAATTTCACAGCTTTGGAAAAAGTCTGGGGAAAAGTGCTCAGTCTATGCATTTGATACACAGTCAGTACCACTAGGTAATGTGTTTCCAAATGTGGCTTGCTCCTTAATATGTGGATTACACAGTTGACTTTATCAGTAACTGTATGGAGAAAATTTTAGCTAGACCTGAGTATCTGGCTTGTTTCAAAATTAAAGATATTGGTATCTCTACTTGTTAACGGTTGAATGTTTTGCAAAAAGTGAGATGTTCATTAGTCTCCTAGAAGCACTTGATGTCTATGACTAAAGTGTACTATGTAACTTCTATACAGCAGTATAACCAAGAAATCACTGACTTGAATCAACCAGTTTTGGTCAGTCAGCCTAAGAGGAGGAGAGGACCAGGAATGCCAGGACCTGCGGTACTCATTCCTGAACTGTGCTACCTCACAGGTATTGTATTAATAGTATCTCTATACAGAAGTACCCACCATGCGAATTGTATTAGAATATATCTTTCTCCTGCGACTATGTGATGGATTGATGACAACTTTTTGATGAATTAGCCAGGAATATTCACTGGTATAAACATAGGTTTGGCAATGAAACGTGTAAATGTACTAATTAGAGGTTTGTGTGTTAAAGTTTAGCTATTATGCATTATTGTCAGTCCTCGGATATCGGAGACAAGGTGTGTGAGGTAATATTTTTTTTATTGGCCCAATTTACGTTGGGGAGAGAGACAAGCTTTTGAGCTTACATAGATCTCTTCTGCAGGTCTGTGTAAGCTCAGAAGCTTGTCTATCTCAACAATAGAAGTTGGTCCAATAAAAGATATTGCCTCATCCACTTTTGCGTCTCTAAAATTTAGCTAAACATTTACAATAGCGTGTAAATCCTTAACTTCACAAAATTCAAACATTTATGCCCCTCTATAATTAAGACTTCCTCCTTAAAAACATTTTCCCCTTCTTTCAGTAACTCTAGCCTTTTCAAAATATAATTGGACAGAAGAGGAATATATTAAGCGCAATTATCGTCAGTGACTCTGCAAGCTAACATCACCTTGTTTGATGAATCTAGCTTGTGTATTCAAATCATGTTTGCTTTTTGTCACTGCTGCTTTGTTTTTACTTACTCTTGTTAACACCGCAGAGTCCATTATGTGTGAGCTACATACTGTTCCTAGTTGCACATAAACATTGTTTAAATTTCAGTTTTAAAATCTTCCTTAGTGATTTTGAAGCCAAAAAGAACACCACTTCTTTCAGGTACCAGTTGGAGTAGTGGCAGTTTAAAAGAAACACTGTTAACTTTTTAACTTCCTATGTGAGTCAATGAAGGTGGTGACTTCTCCAGTGCTGTGCAGAGGAGACAAGATTTTCTACATTTGTTTAATTAAAAAAAAAAAAAAAAAAGTTTAGATTTGTGGTTTAGGTGGCATAGTGCAGTCTTTTATGCATTGGCATGAACTGTGGTCTGAGACAGATGTGTGGAGCCAAATGATGTTTTTAGATTCTTGGTGACAGGTAACTTACTGCAAAAAATTAATATATTCCCCATGCTTTTTTCATGTGTGCCACTAAGTTTACAGCATATCTCCAGTTTTCTAGAAAATGGAGTAATAGCTGTCTCCTTGCTAAGTATTTTATTGAGCTTTCCGTGGCTCTATGTTCAAAATAAACTGAAGACCAATCTTCATTAAAAGGATTTTGCTAATTTTAGGATTGACTGATAAGATGCGTAGCGATTTTCATGTAATGAAAGACTTGGCTGTTCATACAAGACTGACACCTGAGCAAAGACAGTGTGAAGTTGGAAGACTCATTGATTACATTCACAGGTAAGTTACTTCAAAACTTCTGGTTCTTTGGGAATGAAGGGATTTGCTTTTATTAAAGTTGTTTTCTTTTTGATAATGAATCAGTGGACTTTTTTTAAGCTCCTGTCAACTTTTACTGGAGAATGTTGTCACTTTGATCCTGGAAAAATCTTTCCCTTCAACTACAAAATACATTACAATTTAGCCAGAAATCCTGACTCTCGCTAGGTGATTAATGGTTTTATGATTTTTTTTTTTTTTTTTTTTAATTTTAACAGGGATGATAATGTTCAGAAGGAACTTCGTGACTGGGGTTTGAGTTTTGATTCCAATTTACTATCCTTTACGGCAAGAGTTGTTCAAGCAGAAAAAATTCATCAAGCGGGAAAAGTGGTAAATATTTAATTTTAATAAATTGAACATCTTTGAACAAAACAGATGTTTTTAAAGGGGCACTCAATGTCTATTCAAAATTTTTTAAAGAAACATCAAGAAATTTAGTTTTTTAGAGAGCACCCTCTAAATAGTAGTCCCAGAACTTTTTTAAAGTTCCACTAAAAACCTCTTGAGGGTTTTTTTGCTCACAGTTATATAAAAGAGCCTCATTAGCAAGAGACAGGTTTCAGAGTAGCAGCCGTGTTAGTCTGTATCCGCAAAAAGAACAGGAGGACTTGTGGCACCTTAGAGACTAACAAATTTATTAGAGCATAAGCTTTCGTGGACTATGCATCCGAAGAAGTGGGCTGTAGTCCACGAAAGCTTATGCTCTAATAAATTTGTTAGTCTCTAAGGTGCCACAAGTACTCCTGTTCTCTTAGCAAGGGAGAAGTTGACCAAAGTATTTTCAAATGCACAGAGTAAACTTGTCTACACCACACAGCTTTTAGCGACACAGCTGTGTTGCTACAGCTATGCTGCTAAAAGTCAGGCAGTGTAGCCGCTGTTTGTCGGATCTCCTGCCGACAAAAAAACTTCCACCCCCAATGAGCAGTGCTATTCCAGTGCTTACATTTTCTAACTATAAGGATAGTTTTCCTGATATCTAACCTAAATCTCTTTTTTGCTGAAGATTAAGTCCATTACTACTTATCTTACATTCAGTGGACATGGAGAACAATTGATCACAGTCCTCTTTATAACAGCCCTTCGCATATATAAAGACTATTATTGAGTGTGTGTGTCTCCCCCCCCCCCCCCCCCGTCGTCTTCTTTTCTCAAGACTAAACAAGCAGTTTTTTAACCTGTCCTCTGGTTTGGTTAAACCTAAGTCTGTTTTTTTAAACCTACTTTCATTTTTGTTGCTTTCCTCTGGACTCTCTCCAATTTGTTCACACTTTAGGAAAGATGTGGCTCCCAGAATTAGGCACAGTACTCCATCCGAGGCCTTACCGGTGCTGAGTTGAGTGAGACCGTTAGCTCCTGTGTCTTATATACAACTTTCCGGTTAATACACCGTAGAATATTAGCCCTTTTTGCAACTGCATCACAGTGTTGATTCATATTGCATTTGTGATCCACTATAACTGAACATGGTGTCCCCAGCCTCTGTTTGCCAGAAGCTGCGATTGAGTGACAGGGCATGGATCACTTGATAACCTGTCTGTTCATTCCTTTTGGGGCACCTGCCATTGGCAGCTGTCAGAGGACAGGATACTGGGCTTTATGGACCTTTGGTCTGATCCAGTATCTCTCCGACCCTCCTCCTTTTGGTGCTGGAGGGACAATGGGACACCAGCAAGATTGCAGTATTGTCTACCCAATAGGCGTTGGTTGCAGCCAGGGACTTGCTGGACTTTGGAGACTGCCATTGCTGGAAGTGTAAGAGTTGGCAATGTTGGTGAGCAGAAGGGACAGTGTTGCCCTGAGCTCCTGTTGGGTACAAGGTCTCTCAGTATCATCTAGAGGGAAACCATCCCTGCTGGCCTTGATGCAGGTCTCCAATGTCTTGGCACCGTTCCCTGGCACCCCTCTCCATGGTGTTGTCTGATTTGGAAGTGCACTCGTATCCCGAAATCACAGTACCCCGCTAGTCCTATCTGGTTGTGGGTCTGGGTGCAGGGGTACTCCCAAGTGCTTAGCAAGGGGGGGCGGGGGCGCGGAGTGTGGGAGCAGCCAAACATAACTTTTGATGGGTTGCCTGAGGGTGTTATACCAGTTCTTTTTCGAGTGATTGCTCATGTCCATTCCACAATAGGTGTGTCTGCTCACCACGTGCACCAGTGTTTGGAAGTTTTTCCCCTAGCAGTACTGTAGGGGAGCACCCCAGCGACCCCTGGAGTGGCACCTCTATGGTGCGGTATAAGGGGCGCTGTGCGCTCCCCCCACCCTCAGTTCCTTCCTGTCACCAGTGAAAGTGTATCAGAACTGCTCTGTTCCAGCTTGGCTGCAGCTTTCCTCTTGAACTCTTATTCGTTCAGTTAGTAGTACCTCCTTCACCTTAGAGCCCAGGGCCTAGCGCCCTCATTCGTCAAGGTGCACTTGGTGGCCATATCGGCCTTTCACCCGCCGGTGAAGGGCCACACGGTATTCTCCCATGCTATGACCAGCTGATTCCTCAAGGGATTGGATTGGCTTTTCCCGTATGTTAGGCCCCCGGTCCCGCAGTGGGACCTGAACTTGGTGTTGGCCCGTTTGACGGGTCCCCCGTTTGAGCCGTTAGCTACATGCTCCTGGTCGCACCTCTCGTGGAAGGTAGCCTTCCTGGTGGTGATCACGTTAGCTAGACGGGTCTCAGAACTCAGGGCCCTGATCTCTGAGCCGCCGTACAGAGTTTTCCACAAGGATAAAGTCTAGCTCCGACCACATCCTTCGTTCCTTCCCAAGGTGGTCTCCGCCTACCACGTGGGTCAGGACATCTTCCTGCCGGTGCTCTGACCCAAGCCCAATGCATCCAGTGAGGAACGCTGCCTCCACATGCTGGATGTGAGACTGGCTCTGGCTCTTTACCTGGAATGTACTAAGCTGTTCAGGAAGTCCTCGCAGCTATTCATCGCCTCGCCGAATGCTTGAGGGGTCGGCCGAACTCCACTCAGCGGCTCTCCACTGGATCATCTTGTGTATTCGTACCTGTTACGATCTGGCAGGAGTCCCCCCAACGCCGATTGTGAGGGCACACTAGACTAGGGCACAAGCCTCGTCGGCTGCCTTTTTAGCCCATGTTCCCATTCAGGACATCTGTAGGGCTGCCACATGGTCTTTGGTTCACATGTTCACCTCGCATTATGCGATCGTCTCCCAAACCAGGGAGGACGCCGGGTTTGGCAGGGCTGCATTCCATCCCAAGAGTCTGGACACTCCTACCCACCTCCAACAGATACAGCTCGGAATCACCTATTGTGGAATGCTCATGAGCAATCACTTGAAGAAGAAAAAAAGACAGTTACCTTTTCTGTAACAGGTGTTTTTCGAGATATTGCTCATGTCCATTCCACATCCCGCCCTCCTTCCCCTCTCTCGGAATTGTCTGGCAAGAAGGAACTGAGGGTGGGGGGAGCGCCCTTTATACCATGCCATAAAGGCACCACTCCAGGGGTCGCTGGGGCACTCCCCTACAGGTACTGCTGGGGAAAAACTTCTGGCACTGGTACACATGGAGAGCACACACACCTATTGCGGAATGGACATGAGCAACACATCTCAAAGAACGCCAGTTATGGAAAAGGTAACTGTCTTTTCCCTTGCCACCGGATTATGTCTCCCTTTTGTTTTCAACTGCCTGTCCCACTTCGGCGTGGCATAGTCTCGTATCACCACGGATTGCTGGATGCTGAACACTGTGGAAAGGGATTATATGCTTCAGTTTATTTCCACATGCCCTCCCTCCCCATTCCTCCCTCTTCAGGAATCCTTCTCACAAGCAACTTCTGGCCCAGGAGGTGCAAGCCCTTCTGTGAGCTGTGAAGGAGTTCCACAGGACTTAAGAGAGAAAGGGTTTTACTCATGCTATTTCGAAAGGCCAAGGGCGGTCTCTGACGTATTTTAGACCTGCGCCGTCTCAATGGCTACCTCAAAAAACTGATGTTCCACATGGTCTCCCTAACCTTGATCATCCCCTCCCTGGATATGGGGTCTGGTATGCCACCCTTGCCTTGAGAGACACTTACTTATTTTCACATCCTGATTTTTTTTTTTCCAAGGTCACAGGAGGTTTATTAGGATCATTGTAAACCAGACTCACTACCTATTTATGTATCTGGGTAGCCGTGTTCGTCTGTATCCACAAAAACAACAAGGAGTCCGGTGGCACCTTAAAGACAGCAGAAGAGAAGGGAGTTACCTTACAAGTGGAGAACCAGTGTTGACAGGGCCAATTCAGTCACGGTGGTTGTGGTCCACTCCCAATAATTGATGATGATGTGTCAATATCAGGAGAGTGAAAATTGCTTTTGTAGAGAGCCAGCCACTCCTGATCCCAATTCAAGCCAGAAGAATGGCCATACTGGGTCCGACAGACTGGGTCCATCTAACCCATTATCTTGTCTTCGGACAGTGGCCAGTTCCAGATGCTGCACAGGGAATGAACAGAACAGTAGTGCATGTTATACACTACTACCAACATGTTATGACATAGTAGTTAAATTTTATTTCAGCTGCTGCTTATTACTGATTGAAACATCTTATCTTTTTCTAGATCAAATTGTCACATTTTCATTACTGCACAAACAGGAGACTTAGATCTAGAAAAGAAAAGATATTTCAATCAATACTAAGTGGCTGCTGTCTCTAACGATTTTAAAAATAAAACAAATAGGATTTTTTCATATTATGCCCTACTACTTACTCATGTCATTAAATAATATAAATATTAAAATGTAAAAATTCAAAACAGAAATTCAGAATTCCAAAATTAGAAATTTCTGAAACTGAATTTTTTTAAAAATTTGTTTTATGGGAAACTTTTGTAAATTCTCAGTTTTGATCAGCTGGAACTGCAAAGGCAGATGATGTTGCTATATTCTGGAGTGTATTAAGTATAGATTTTGTGAAAGTTAGTTTTGCTCCAGCAGGACTTAATTTAATCCTTTTTCATTTCCAGTTCGACTACAATCCTCAATTTGCAGACTGGTCAAAAGAAACTAGGGGAGCTCCCTTAATTAGTGTAAAACCACTGGATAACTGGTTATTAATATACACACGGCGCAATTATGATGCTGCCAGTGCATTAGTTCAAAATCTATTTAAAGTCACACCAGCCATGGGCATCCAAATGAACAAGGCAATTATGTAAGTACTGTAGAAATGTGATAAATAACTTGCTCAGAAACTCCTATAGTTCTTTGAATTTTTCAATAATCATATGTTAAATGAGGAAGGAGTTATAATATTATATATTTCTATAACAATTAAAAAAGTTTATATATCTGTTTATCCAAAGTGCTCCAGAGATCCCAATTTCAGATGGTTAATTACTTAGTGAAAAGATTAGGTTTGGGAGCTAGTGTTTCAGTCCCTGGAAGCTTTAACTGAGGATTAGAGAAGGTGCTACTGATTAGAAGGATTCTGCTGGATGTCGAAAGTTTAACTATCCTAATTGGTGGGGCTGCCTCTAATATAAACAGGAGCAGCAGCAGCACAAATTCAAGTGTACAGTAACTCCTCACTTAACATCATCCCGGTTAACATTGTTACGTTGCTGATCTATTAGAGAATATACTCTTTTAAAGTTGCGCAATGTTTGCTTATAATGTTGTTTGGCCGCCGCCTGCTAGCGAGTGGGGGCTTGGAACCAGGGTGGGCCAGCTGCCCCCCTATCAACTCCAGTCCACCTCCCCCAGTGCCGCCTGCCCGCGGATCAGCAACTCCGCCCTCCTTCCCCATGCCTCCCACCCGCAGCAATCAGCTGTTTCACGGTGTTCAGGAGGCTGGAGGGTTAGCGTTAGGGGTAAAGTGGGGGTGGGCTTGGGGTTGAGCACCCCACCACACTTTGGAAAGTTAACTCATAGACTTATAGACTCTAAGGTCAGAAGGGACCATTATGATCATCTAGTCTGACCTCCCGCATGATGCGGGCCACAAAACCTGACCCACCCACTCCTGGAAGAATTCTCTCCCTTGACTTAGCTGTAGAACTCCCAAATCATTATTTAAAGACTTCTAGTCGCTCAGAATCCTCCAGCAAGCGACCCCTGGCCCATGCTGCGGAGGAAGGCGAAAAACCTCCAGGGCCGCTGCCAATCTACCCTGGAGGAAAATTCCTTCCCGACCCCAAATATGGCGATCAGCTGATCCCCGAGCATTGCGGGCAAGATTTTCTAGCCAGACCTTCTGGAAAAGTTCTCTGTAGTAACTTTTAATATCCCATCATTGACCATTGTTATCGACCTATTGACTAAAATCACTGTATCCCATCAAACCATCCCCTCCATAAACTTATCAAGTTTGATCTTAAAGCCAGAGAGGTCTTTCGCCCCCACTGTTTCCCTCGGAAGGCTATTCCAGAACTTCACCCCTCTGATGGTTAGAAACCTTCGTCTAATTTCAAGCATAAACTTCCCGACGGCCAGTTTATATCCATTTGTTCTAGTGTCCACATTAATGCCTGTGCAGCCGTGCATGCACTGTCTGGAGGAGGGAGTGGTGCACTTCAGCGGGATAGTGTGGGTTCATCATTATGTTCAGTTTCTGCAGGGAAGTGTTTGCAGTTTCTGCAGGGAAGTGTTTGCAGTCCCTGCCATGCATCTATTTTGTCTCCTGCCTCCCTCGGTGGTGCTTTGTAGAGTGTGAGGCTACATTAACAACAACTTGTTAACCCTTGAGGGCTCAGCTGAGTGCTAGGTCATCATTTACTAGCAAGGCATTCCCTGGGAAATATCCCACCGGATATCAACATGGTTGCTTTAGGAGAAGCTCAGGGAGCTCATGAGCAGGTCCCCAGACAGTCCTCTGATTAGAACTTGTTTAAAACTTATACTGTATATGTATATAATGTCTCTTGTCTGGCAAAAAAAAATTTACATGGAACCGAACGCCCACCCCTATTTACATTAATTCTTATGGGGGAAATTGGATTCGCTTAACATCATTTTGCTTAAAGTCGCATTTTTCAGAGACATAACTACAACTTTAAGTGAGGAGTTACTGTATCGTCGGCCTTTCTAAAATCAACTTAAAAGTATCACCAAAGTCTCCTTTAGTCAAGCTCATGACTCTTTTTTTTTTAATCTTGATTTTCCTTCATTCTTACGAGAAACTCCGGTTCAGGAACGTTTCCTTTTAATGTTTTAAGTGGTAGAGTGAACACCTTAGTACAGTGTGAATATAGTAAACTTGGCTAACAGATTTAAATTTAAACTACCTTGTACTTAATTTCTGTTGATGCATGGGTAGCTTATGTTCTTGTTGCTGCTTTACCAGCTACTATAACTTTAGCTACAGCCATATCACTTCTTATTTTCTTGTTATTCCCCTTTTTAGGATTGAAGTAGATGATAGAACAGAAGCTTATTTGAGGGTCTTGCAACAAAAGGTTACCTCTGACACACAGATAGTATGTATGCTAATTCCATAATTTCAAAGCATGTTAATCTCTACCTTTGGCTATGTATTGCATTAATATCCTAATAATGAAATTAGCTCTGTGGGTTTACACTTATGGAGTTATGTGACTAACCCTCCCAAGTGTCAGATGATACTTATGAGGCCAGGCGTGTGTAGAAACTTCTGTATTTAGATAGCATCAGTGTTTAAATATAGAATTGTTGAGCACCCACCGCCCCTGGAAATCAGACCATTAGTTTTAGGCACCAGAACTTAAGCACCCAAACTGTCTAAATACTTCACAGAAAACACTTGGGATTTTTCTGTTGTGCTGGAAAGGGAGCGATAGCTGTGTACTATACAACGGATCTTTCAAACAAATAATAAATTTGATTCTGCTGTAGTTTGTTTTTTTTAAAAACTTTTCATTTTAATTTTTAAGGTAGTTTGCATTCTATCCAGTAATCGTAAAGATAAGTATGATGCTATCAAGAAATACTTATGTACCGATTGCCCGACTCCAAGTCAGTGTGTGATAGCTCGCACTCTAAGCAAGCCACAAAGTGTAATGGCTATAGCAACGAAAATTGCTTTACAAATGAACTGCAAGATGGGTGGAGAGCTCTGGAGTGTTGAAATCCCAGTAAGTAGCTGGCTTTGTTTCATTAACCTTGTGTCAGTTGAGTCTTTTTTTCCTCTGAATTCTGATCACGTTTAAAGAAAATACTAGAAGACTTTCTTAACTTGTTTGGTACAACTTTTAAACATTTAAATAAGTGTTCAGAAAGGGAACAGATGGCTGATTTACTTCTTCTAAATTTCAGTTGTTTACCTGCAGTGTATCCTACCCAAAATAACTTGCTTCCAAAAAGAAAATGCCAACATGGGTAAACTTAACTCGTAGGATACATGAGGAAATAAGCAGCTGATAGAACTTTTAATTGAGGATGCAATTGGAGGCATTGAACAGTTCAGTTGTAAAATGTAGGCTTCTGGCTGTCAGCTCAGATACTTTCAGTAGGCACTCCATAAAAACAGTCATTTAAAAAAAATAAACAAACATTTTGGAAGTAAACAGTATCCTGAACAGTGAAAAAGCTGTGATTTATTTTTGAAGTTGGTGCTTTGTGTATAATACTTTAGTGCAGATATGATAAATGTTTGCTTTTGGCATGTTGTTGCACTTTTTGTAATATACTGTGCACTATTTTCTTAAAGTTGAAACAAGTTATGATTGTTGGAATTGACTGTTATCATGACGCTACAGCTGGGCGGCGATCAATTGCAGGATTTGTTGCTAGTCTGAATCAGGGAATGACACGGTAAGATACTTTTTAGCATTCAGTATAAACTGAAAGAACTTGACAGATCTGTAATCTTGAAGAAGAAGCCTAATGTGATGAGCAGCCATTTTAAAAGTAACCTTGTCTATGCTGGGTTAACTTCATACTATGTTTTCATGAACACTGTGTAGGCAAAAGCTCCTGACTAGCTTACTATTAAGGAGCTGTACATTATTTTCCAGACTTTTCAGGAATAAGGGAATAAGTTGACTGACCAAGAGAGAGAATTCCCTAATTCTCCAGTTCACTGCTATGTAAATATTACTTTTAAAAAAGCATGTAACACTGCCTTGAGTTCAGGGACATGTATGTTGTTTGCCTCACCTGTTCTCTGCCTACTGCATTTTATTCTAAATGTAAATAACTCTGTCAGAGAGTTCTCACAGTTGATGGGGTCCCCTTTATTTGTGTCTGTAGTAGTTTACACCGCTCTCAAGTTAGATATACTACTGCCCAGCTCTGAATGCAGAGTGGAGAGCAGCGGCTGCTGCCCAGGTGACCAGCTCTGAAAGCATCACTGCACCATCAGCAGCATAGAAGGGAGATAATGTGAAAAGTGATATTTGTCAATATCACTTTTCATAGCAGACTTAACGTCCCTTGGCCACCCTTACTTCTGTGCTGCTGCTGGCACCATGGGGATGACAGCCAGAGTCCTGCCGGCTTCCCAGTGAGAGATTAGGGGTGGCGGGGGGGAGAGCCTGGGTAGTGGGGCTCTTGCACAGCCCTTCTGCACGAGCCCCAGCCCCTTGGGGCTGACAGCAAGAGCTCTTATAATAATAATTAATTAATTTAAAAAAAAAACAGCTTATGCCTCTCTTGCCACATTTTTATGCCTCCCTTGGGAGGGCCGCCCCATAATTTGAGAACCGCTGCTCTGTGGTAGAATCTATTATCTGATTTATTCGGTTGCATGATGGATAAGTTGACAAGTCTGTTTGCATACAATACAATGAAGATCAAAGAGGACAGCTTTTGAATACAGGAAATGGAAAGACAGCCCACTACCATTAGAGAATCTCTTCAAATTACCACTGTTGGTGGGGGAACAGAAGGTTTAAAGCTTGTGCTTCGGTGCTGTGAACTCCTGAAGCGCTTAAAAGCAGTGTATGTTGGGCGTGCATGTATGTCCTCTTGTGAATCCAGATGTTCAGTGCAAGGCTGTAAAAAGGACTGGCAGCCAATGCCATTTTATCTTAATGTCTGCTTTTTATCCATTAGACTCTCATCAAGGCCAGCATTCCACAAGGAATACATAATTCTCTTCATATAATCTGGTCTGTAGCTCACCAAAGAAGTCCCCCTTTTTTTTTTTTTTTTTTTTTTTTTTAATTGTGATGCATCCGAGTATCCTATATGATCCAATCAATTGCTGGTCTTTTTCCTGAAAGTCAGGAAGGTGAAGCAAGATAGTGCACTCATTGTCATATCTCTGGCCTAAGTTAAACAGACTGATAGACTAAAGAATACTCTATTATTTTTCTCCAGGAGGTGGTAGCTTCTAGTTGGTCTCCCAGCAGTGGAGACTATTCTTAATGTAGAAAGGAAGGCTTCTCTGTAACAAGCAGTCTCAAATTACTTTACATCTGCAAATCTATAATTTAAAATTCTCTTTCCTGCTTCTCAGGGAGTCGTTAGCTATTTTGAATATCTAAAATAACTGAGGGAGACTGGGCCGTGGTCCCTTTATGTAGCCTCACATTCGATTTGAATCTGTAAGAGGAACTGTAAGTTGGGCCCAAGGCACATGTCTGCTCCAAGTGTCTTCGTGGAGACAATGTACATGTATGGTACTCAAATTCAAGTTAGTGTGATTATTCCCATTTTTGCCTGTTGACTCTATAGGACATACTTGCCAAAATTAATTGTTCGTTACAATCTAAATCAATTTAGCAACTTAGTAGGTTACTTTGCTTTTCTTGGGGGTAACTTTTTTTTTTTTTTTTTTTCTCTCTCTGAACAGGTGGTTCTCTCGCTGTGTCTTCCAAGATCGTGGACAAGAACTTGTGGATGGACTCAAGGTCTGCTTGCAAGGTAACGTTTTCTTCCTTCAACAGATAAGGCAGTTGTTCCTTCTCAGAACAGGCTTCTGTGTTACATTGAGTAAAACATCAAATTACTTTGAGTGAAAATAGATTGGAAGTTTATATATAATTATCACTGACAAAGATCAAATTGTTTTTATATAGCTTCTCCTAATTTGCATGGTCCTAACTGATATTTTAATTGTTATATGCAGTATTGTTGAAGCCAGGTTGGTCCCAGGGGGTGGGTGGGGGGGTGTGAGAGAGAGAGAGAGAGAGAGAGAAAAGATGGGTGAGGTAATATCTTTTATTGGACCAACTTCTGTTGATATGAGAGAGACAAGTGTTTGATCTTGTACAGATTTCTTCTTCGGAGAAGAAGTTGGTCCAATAAAAGACATTCCCTCACCTACATTTTCATTTTAATTGTCTATCAACTGCATGCATCCCTCTTTTAAATACTTTGATAAACCTGATTTTAAATGTATCAATGTTTAATTCTGCTTGAGGTAAACAGGTTTCTAATGCACAGGTTTTCCAGGCACATCACTGTTAAAGAAACTTGTTCTGCAGATTATTTTGGGGAGTCTGATATATGCAGAGTTTGGTTGAACAGTATTGTAAAATCTTCATTGTTCCCACAGTTCTTTTCAGATTGAATATTACAAACAGCAAAGTCTACCACAATGGACTAGAATGGACTAAGAAGCTTTTCTAACATTTTACTGTGATTGGAACTTCAAGTGATTTTTAAGCGCTTTTAGTAATATATTGGTCTACAGGCAAACAAGGTTTTTTGGTTGGGTGGATGGGCGATTAAAACCGATCCACTAGTCTGTACAGTTGCTGCCAACCTGGTCTGGAATCAACAGGGACTTAAGGTATATCTGCACTACAGTGACACACCTGTGGCTTTGCAGCTATGCTGCTGCAATACTTGATACAGCAATAGAAGGGGTTTTTCTGTTGTAGTAAATCCACCACCTTGAGAGGCAATAGTTAGGATGATGGAAGAATTGTCCCATCAGCCTAGTAATGTGTACACTGGGGCTTAGATCAATTTACTAACGTTTCTCACGGGAGTGGATTTTTCAAGGCTGCACAATTTATTGTCATTCATTGAGTAATACAGATCCATTCTGAATTTTAACTTCTGAAAGACATTCCCATTATACTTGCATAACTTTTAATTTGCTTTTCTTAAAGCTGCTTTAAGATCCTGGTTCAGCTGCAATAATCATATGCCATCTCGCATTATCGTGTATCGTGATG
The DNA here is from genome assembly GCF_013100865.1 of Trachemys scripta elegans. Lineage (NCBI taxonomy): Eukaryota > Metazoa > Chordata > Testudines > Emydidae > Trachemys > Trachemys scripta. The sequence goes on from NC_048312.1 coordinate 11,792,450, forward strand.
GTGTAGGAGATGGTCAGCTAAAAACCTTGGTTAACTATGAAGTACCCCAGTTTTTGGATTGCTTGAAATCTGTTGGTAAAGATTACAAGTAAGTCTCATATGATGCATGCAGTGATGCAATGAAAGGCTGTAGTGATATAAAACGTGCACTGTCATGCTTCAGAAAAGCAATAAGACTGCTAAAAGATTGCATACCTCTTCTTTACACTAGTGTGCACTTGCATCAGATCATCTAGTAAGTGACACAAACAGCTTCTTTCCTGCTCATTGAGTTTTTATTATATTGGGTATTCTTTTACAAAGAGCATGCCTAATGTTGATGTGATGTAACTGGATAATTCCATAAGGATATTGTTACTCCTTTTGACGCTTGTGATGTTACGTCCTCGATGTACATATAAATTATGATTTTTCCCTTTGAACTATCCGGTCACACCTCATCATGACCACATGAATTCTAGGTTAATCATCCTTTATTTGCATTCTCATGGTCCTCCATTGTCAGTAGTTTGGGAATAGCCTTACATTAGCTCCAAAATCTGTCAATGCTGGTACAACTGAGTATTGAAACTGTCACTGGAACAAAACGGTATGCTAAACAAAAATAGACCAGTTACAGCCAGTGGTAATGGAAACACTTAATTTTTTTTTCTCTATTTAGCATCTGGCAATATTTTTTCTGCGTATATTTTTAGTGTATGCTAATAGATGTGTGCCATGTTGAGTACACCTAAAATAAGGGAGAGGAAGAGAAGAAACCTTATATAGTAGAAGTATTGTTGTAGGGAAAACTTCTACTCTTATGGTCTCCCAGCAGTGGAGACTGTTCTTAATATAGAAAGGAAGGCTTATCTGTAACAAGCAGTCTCAAATTACTTTACCTACTTTATTTAGAAGTCTGGTTTCTACTGCATCAGTAAAGATGTAGTTCCCAAAATTTATTTTAAAGAACTTTAACGGGAAATTTCTCTAAATTGAAGTTTCAAAAAATTGCTTTTATGTTGCTCATATAATCTTTTCTAGCCCAAGACTTACAGTAATAGTGGTGAAGAAACGAGTGAATACTAGGTTCTTTGCACAGGCTGGTGGAAGACTTCAGAATCCACCCCCTGGCACAGTTATTGATGTAGAGGTTACCCGGCCAGAATGGTAAGTAATGCTTTTAGGAAGATAATAGCTCTTTGATGGCAGGAATCAGTTGGTTGGCTTGCATCCTGCTACCAGAAATGGAATCTGATGCTCACTCAAAAGAAACGAGTAGGCCTAATTGTACTGTTAACATGACTGTAAAAATGGCATTGCTAGCTGGCAAATTTATGTAAATAATCTTTCATATTTTCTCAGTCTGCAAGTTCTTGCTGCCCACCACTGAAAATCCAACCTGAAATATGAAAGTCAGTGTACTTCCTGTCTCTTGCCTTTTCTCCCAGTAATAACTAAATTCTGAATGTAGAATATTTGTGTTGGTGTATGAGCCATAAAATAATCCTGCTCACACTCTCCCAGTATCTCAATTAATTCTTCACTGCTAACAGTAATGAATTTTAAGTAAAACACTGAATACATACAGTGAGCAAATCTGAGTAATAACTAGAGATATAACATTTCTGAAAACTTAGAAGGCAAGGAAAAAAGAGGTTTTTTTCCTGTGCGTATGGGGGGGGACTAATCAAAATATTTGCGATAGTTACTTATTAAAACTAAACTTTCATTTTTTAAGAATGAGAAATATATTATGTGCAGTTTAGCTAGCAGATAGAAAGTACTGCTGTGTATATTTATAAAAGCATAAATTTTCACATGCTGCAGAAATTGGGGTATTCTGAAGCAGACCAGAAGCTAAGAGGAGTCAGAAGTTGTGTTGTACAAAGGCCTTGCCACTATGTTGTGTGACAGATTCCCAGATTACACTCTTGGACAAAATACCTCAATAGATTCTGTTTTCTATAACATTTGAAAGTACTTTTCCATCGTCTAGTTTGAAGTGTGGTGTTTGTTAATAATTCAGTCAAATATTGTAACAATGCTAGCATCACTAACATTACTACTTTTGAATCTTGGCTCGAAGAGGTTTGCAGCAACATTCTTTCCATCTACCAATTAAGTCCTTCACTTGTACTTCTTCCTGACTTGTGAGTGGAGAGACACTTAAAATCAACTGTTTTTGAGCAACTGTCTTGGCTGTAAGTTGAGGAATGTCTGACAAAAGTGCTTTGTCTGATTCAGATACCGTGATTGCAGAAACGATTGGCTGTAGAGTCTTCAGAGTTCTGCAGGTGAATCTAGAAATTATCCTCAAGTACAGTGTAGTGTACATTTTAACTATTTTAAGATCTTCAGTTATCACTGTTACTTGAAGAGCTCTTCTTTGTTTTAATAAACTTTCAGATGACATCTCTAGTTCCCCATCTTGTTTTGCTAGAAATTTTACCATTTTATTCTTACCATGCTTTCCTTGCTTCGTTAAATATGCTACAATATGCATAGTTTTCACATACTTTAGAACTTCCTTTTGCTGTTTCGTGGATCTTTTTGAGTGTTCCACTTCATGAAATCATTAAAAAGCGGATTTAGGCCACGAGAAACACCTCCTACTGCAGTAATATATGGATATTTGTTATGATGTCCCATGCTGCTTTCATATTGTTGGCACAGAGCAAGTACTTTCCCACTTATAATTTTCTCTAGTGCCGCACATATTTCACTACTAATATACTCTGCAGCATGTCTGTTTTCATGCTCTTCCCTCTCTTCCCTCCCACCCCCACCCAAAACAAAACAAAACAACAACCTGGTTGAGGTGTTATCACAAAGTTTGATTCCTTCCCCCCGTTCATTTGTCTGCCAGGCGAAGTGCTCCATTGATATTTTGTTCTTGTACAGTTTGTATTACACAGTCATATTCTAACTGTAGAAGAGGCTTGGTCAAAGAACATCTGCTGGTTAACAAGTATGATTGTTTTAGTAGTTTAAATGCTGCCTGCCAATAACTGTTTTCCATTACTGATAATGGTGTACAAAAAGCATATATCGCTCTTGCCAGAGCTTGGTCAAATTTTTATTTATTATCAGGTTTCATCTTGTCTATAAATGAAGTCATTATTGGGAGTCTCTTGGATATAGTTAGTTGAGATGAGATGTTTTCCTGATAATTGATTGAAGAGTTGAACTTGTACAACACTTCCAGATGATGTTGCAGAAGCAGGAGGACTTCTGGATTGAGAACATTTTGTTGCAAGTACAACCACTTTGTGTCACTTCCCTCACGCTCTTTTTCTTGATGTTCATTTCCACTCATGATGAATTTTTTAATGTCTGCAGGACATTTCATACATGCAAAGCTGTTTTTGGTCATCCTGGTAATATTTGGAAATGCATAGTTCCATTGGCAGTGTTTACAAAATACTGATTCTTTTTTGTTTGAATAACTTGGGGCTGGTCCACACTAAGCCCCCAGTTCGAACTAAGATACGCAACTTCAGCTACGTGAATTGCCTAATACTAAAGGATTTGAAATAAAGTATTTCAAATGAAATACTTTACGGGGGGGCTTTGAAAGTTTCCTTTTTTTCTGGACCCTCACATCTTTAGTAATAACTAGCAATTGTAGAGCACTTTTCATTCATAGACTTCCAAGAGCATGTGTATAGAAGAGGAATCTGAAATATAAGAGAAATGAATTCTCTAGAGTCACATGGGAAGTCAGTTGCAGAGCTGGAAATATGCAGCTAGTTTCCTGACTCCAGTGTCTTGGGATGATGGTATGAGAAATAACAATTTTTACACTTGTCTACACTAAAATGTTAGGTCAACTCAGCTACGTCAGTCAGTGGATTAGGCCTAATCTCTGGTGTAGATAGTTCTATGTCAACAGAAAAATTCTTCCGTCAACCTAGCTACCACCTCTCGAGGAGGTGAATTATGCTACTCTGACAGGAGAGTCCCTCCCATCAGGATAGATCGTGTCTACACTGACGCTCCTACTGCATTTCAAGTGTAGACAAACCCATAGTAATTTCTGAACATAACTGTACTTAAAAGATTGTTACAAAATCTAATTTTAAATCTTTAACTGATTGCATGTAAAGTTGCAGGAAAACGTACAGATTTTGTTGGAGTGTGTAGGGAGTAGTGGTCTACCGCCAACAAAATAATTGGATGTGAGGATAGAGGTTGTGATGGAATGCTGTGTTGGAGGGAATGGAAGAAGAGAAAAGGGGGTAATTTAACGATTCTAACAAAGGTGAGGACTTGGTGTGTGGTGGTGTTGTTTTTTTAAATTGCCAGTGTGTTTGGTGGCATCTTATACCCATATTACACAGAAAACTATGTTAAAAGAACATAACTAAGGTTGCAAAGTCAAGCACTCAAATTAAGAAATGACAGAATTAAGGTTTCCTGGGTAACCTTAATTCAGCCCCCTTGTGCATGTGTGTTATGGTACAATCCTTAATTATATATTTTTTTTCCACAAGACTCCTGCTCCTTTTAGTGTACATTTAATGAACAGCTGTTTAATATTATGTTTTCCTCTTACTGTTCAGTGGGTGGTCCCATGCCTTATGAAGACCGAATTATTCATTCCCTCATTGGTTTTTTTTGTGCGAAATGCTTACAAATGTTAGTTTATTTTCGCACATCTCCAATGAGATATGTGGGTATCCATCATCATCATCCCCTTTTTACAGACTGGGAACTGGGGCACAGCAAGATTAAGGTCAAAAGTATCCACTGACTGTGGATGCCCAATTTGAGACACCTAGGATATTTTTTTTCCAGAGTACTTAGCATTATATAGCACTTTATACATTCCAAGTACAGCTCCCCCTGACATTAATGGCACTTGTCTAGGGGTCGCAAGTTGGGCACTGAGGAAATGAGGCACACAATTAGTAATCAGCTTTAAAAAGTTTGGTTTAAGCAACTTGCCTAGCTGGTAATGGAGTATCAGAAGCTTATATTGCTCTTGCGAGAGCTTGGTCAATTTTTTTTGTTGATATTCAGTTGATATTATTCATCTTGTCTATAAATGAAGTCATTGTTTTATTTGGTAGGAAAGCATACTCCTCAGCAACCCTGCAGTTAAGGATTGCAAACTGCCAGCCCTAATGGCAAAGTACGATCACACCAATTATGGGAAACTTAATGCCTTTATTGGCCACTTGCCAGACGAACAAAGAGCAATTTCAAGCCATCATCAGTGAGAGCCAGTTGATAGCGAGGACAGGGCTACAGACTGCCCAGCAAATGCAGTGGCCCACTCAGTGTTGATGGCAGTGGTGATGAGATGGTCATCATGGTTATACCTTTCGGGCCTGCTGAAGGAAGTGAAGACAAAAGTTGAGGACCTCCCATTGCAGGGCCCCAAGGTTTTCACTCTATACCTTTTTAAAGGACTTGAGCCACATTGCGCTCACTAGGAATCTACACTCCGTCACAGAAAAGAAAATACACAGCCATTCTACAGACCCCACCTGCCCCAGTTCCCTCCACCCCAGTGATACTACGAACCACAACGTAAGAGACCAGAGACCAAGAAAGGAAGACCATCCGCCCCCAACCTTCAGCATTACAGCCCTCAAACTTAAAACACTAATTTTGATGCCTTGGTCAAGACCCCGAGTGACCGTTCCCTCCAACAACTGCTGCAGCATACAAATCTTACACAGCCCTTTGGATGCTGCCTTGTTCTTTTCCAACAGAATTAGGAAAACCACTTCAGAGAGATGGGTCTTGGAGATAATTTCCAAGGCTTACTCTATTCTCTTCAGGGATCTTTCTCACAAGAGATTGTGATGTCAGGAATTAGATCACCTATTAAGCCTTGGGGCTATAGAACCGGTTTCTGATAAAATCAACGGAACAGGTTTCTATTCCAATTATTTCCTGATCCCCCCCAAGAATCATTCTGGATCTCAGAGCACTAAACAGATACATAAAGGCCCAAAAATTCAGGCTGATTACACTAGCAGCAATTGTTCCATCTTTAGCCCAGGGAGATTTGTTCTGAGCCCTTGACTTACAAGTGCCTATTTCCACATATCCATTCCACCATCCCACAGGAGAATCCTCAAATTTTCCTTCGGTCAGGACCATTACCAATACAGAGTGCTTTCATTTATCCTATCATCCACACCCAGAGTATTTTCCAAAGTTCTATCTGCAGTAGCAGCTCATCTGTGCAAATTGGGAATCATGTTTTATCTGTACCTGGACGATAGCCTTATATCAAGGCTTTTTTTCCTTCGACACTCTCAGAGCCACTCAAAAGACTATGGAGGTGTTTGAGCAGCTAGGCCTGCAACTGAATACCCAGAAATCAACCTTGACTCTGGTATAATGCTTGCACTTTATAGGGGCTTACCTCAATGGGGTGAAGGCCAGAGCCTTCCTCCTGCTACACAGATTTGACACCCTGACTGCCTTAATAGAGACAGTTCAGGTCAGCTGCCAAACATCAGTCAAAAGTTGCCTTCAGCTGCTCAGGCATATGGTGGCATGCATGTTTGTGATATCTCACACAAGACTACACATAAGATGCCTGCAAGCATGGCTCAGCTCTGTATTCACACCAAAAAGATGGTTTAAACAAGTTACTGCCAGTGCCCCCCATTGTCAAAATTTCCCTCAAATGGTGGAAAGATCCAAGGAATGCTTGTGCAGGGATTCCATTAATGTAGCTGCGCTCTCCCCCTTCCCCCCCAAATTGATACTGACAGCATTTCTAGTGGGCTGAGGAACTCACCTGGCCAATCATAAGATTCAGGGCAAATGGTCTCCAATAGATTCAACACTACATATTAATCTCCTAGAACTGAGGGCAATCAGGAATGCTTGTGTACATTTCCTATCATTAATCAGAGACACATACAGAAATCGTGACAGACAACATGGTGTGCATGTTTTACATAAATGGCCAAGGGGGATTGTGAGATCACAATCCCTATGGGCAGAAGCAATACAATTATGGAGTTGGTGCATTCACCAAAACATTCACATAGCAGCAACGTACCTACTGGGGCTCAGGAATATAACAGTGGACACTCTTGTCTCACAGGATCATGAATGGAAAGTGGCCCCAAGCGTGCTCCACAACATCTTCTGTTGTTGGGGGGGACCCCAGCCATAGATCTGTTTGCTACTGACGGTGACAAGAAATGCATCTGGTACTGCTCCAGAGCCAGACTGGGAAGACAATCATTGGGGGGATGCTTTCCTCTTTCAATGGAGCAAAGAGCTACTTTATGCCTTCCTTCTGTTTCCACTCATAGCAAATGTCCCTCTCAAAATAATGAGAGAGAGCGAGCGAGCAAAAGTCGTACTTAGAGCTCTCACGTGGCTGAGATAACTGTGGTACATGTACCTGACACAGCATGGTGCTCACCAATTACTCTTCAGTCCCTTCCTCATCTCCTCTCTCAGGATACCTGGCAGATCCATCATCCTGACTTACAGGTTCTCCAACTCAAGGCTTGTCTCCTTGATGGTTCCAACACACAGAGAATTCCTACTCTGAGGAGGTGAAAGAAGTATTATATAGTAGAAAACCAACGACGCGTCACACTTGCATTGAAAGGTGGAAAAGACTCCACATCTGGTGTACTTAGAAACAAATAACCCCGACATCTTCCCTCCCATTAATACTAAATTACATCAGACACCTCAAAAAGATGGGACTATTTTTCAGCTTGTTAAAGGTGCACTTTGTGGCCATAAGTCTTCCACCAGCAGATAGACGGATATTCAGTATTTGCACACCCGTCAACGAAGAGGTTCCTCAAAAGTATGAGTAACCTTCACCAACAAATCAGATATTCTTCACCAACATGGGACCTTAATTTAGTCCTCAGGAGCCTAACCTTTTGAATCCATGGCCACATGCTCCCTTGTGCATGTGTTTATGAAGACCGCTTTCCTAGTAGCCATCACCTCAGTGTGAAGAATAGGAGAAATAGTGACTCTACTGGCACATCCTCCCTTCACTATTTTCTTTAAGGATAAAGTCACACTGAGACCACACCCAAGGTTCCTCCCCGAAGTAGCCTCATCTTTCCATATGAACCAGTGTATTCATCTTCCAACCTTTGTCCCAAAGTCTGTGTTTATTGTGATGAGGCAATACTGCAGACGGTGGATGTCAGGAGAGTCTTGGCATTCTACTTGGACAGGACAAAGGAATTTAGGAAATCCCCTAAGCTGTTCTTCTCAATTGCAGACAGAGCCAATGACTGCAATATCATCTCAAAGTCTCTTAAACTGGGTTTTGAACTGCATTAACCAGTGCTATCGTGCCTATAAACTGCAACCTCCATCTGGTGCACACTCCATACGTGCTTGCTGACAGCAGAGAAATGGTGAGGCTCAGGAATCTTGGATTCATTCCAGGCACTGGAGAAGAGGTCTAGCAGTCTTACTCCTTGTGCTCGGTCCTGTCCCTCACAAGTTTGACTCCTGGTCTGTTCCTGTCAGACCCGTCTCTCTCCTCACCCGCTGCTTCTTGTCCCAGTCTCCTTGCATGGCCAGTCTTAGTCTCCCCCCTAGATTCCCAATCTCCCTTCCTGGTCTCCAAGCCCATCTCCATACCCAGCCACTCCTGGATCCCACTCCAGCCCCTTGCCTGAGCGGTCTCCCTTACCCCAACCTGTACTCCTCATGTTTTTCCTCCAGTTCCCCTCTCCCCGTGCTCCCTAGGCTCCTTGTCTCATTCTACTCCCTTCACCAGTCCATCTGTTATCTGTCTGTGTTTGAACTGAGTAACTTCCTCCTCAATGTTGCCAGGGTCCAGCGTGGTGGAATTGAGACCAGAGGCAAGACTATCTCCCTGATCTAAGTTCTGGTGTCTGGACTCAGACCTTGTATAGGCTGCAGCCACTAAGAGTAGCACTTGTCGGGAAAGTCCTGCTTAACTGTAGGCTTGAATGTGCCCAAATCTCTTCTGAGGTTTTAGCTGTTAAACTCTGTCTCTATTCAGCAAGTGCAAACTGCAATTTTTCAGACTCAGGTTATCCAATTTTGAGTGGAGTCTCACGTGGATGGCAAAAAGCATATCCTGATACAAAGGCCACCGCCTACCAGATTTCAAGTCCCAGCTCCAGAACCTGAAGTTGCTATAGCATTTGAAAGAAAAGATCTCAAGAATTTAATATGGTCAAAACAACATATTTTTCCCTAACCTCATTATTGGAAGCAGCTGAACCATTTTGGCTGAAATTTGTAAAACTTCACCTTGAATGGTTGAAGTTTGACAAAGTTATAAGTAACTGGAAAGAGGGTCTTTTACCTGAGGGTATCAGGCAACCTTAATAGACTGTTACCTGCAGAGCCTATAATGTTGTATATAAAACTTGCTTGTTTTTCTCACTTTCCTGTTGTGCTTACCATGCTGTAGTTCTACAAAGGCAAATAGTCTTTTTTAAAAATGTCTGGTAAATTGATTTAAAGGCAAACTTTATATTTTGTGTGAAGGGCTTGGATTTGAGTACAACTTCTAGTTTGTATTTTTTTTCTTCAATTACAGGTATGATTTTTTTATTGTGAGTCAGGCTGTGAGAAGTGGTAGTGTTTCACCAACCCACTACAATGTAATCTATGACAACAGTGCATTGAAACCAGATCATATGCAACGTTTAACTTACAAGCTCTGCCACATGTACTATAACTGGCCAGTAAGTATCTGCTTCTGCAATGCATAAGTGCAAAACAAAAAAATTGATGCTTTTTTCCTGTTCAGGGGTAATATTCTGAGTATATCATGTAAATAGCTCTTATTGTGGGGTTAAGGCTGCGAATCTTTGGGAGAGGGGAAACTATGAATAAAAAACTGCATACCGAATATGTATAGGAGTTTTTGCTTCCAGATCAATGACCTGGGTATTATTTGGCCTTAAGCGTAAAGAGCTCATGCACTCATAAAGATTTAAAGTGACTTAAGCTGCCTTGCTCAGCTGCTGCCTCCTAGCCTAAACATTCTAGTCCTTACAGACTGTACATGAGCCCATAGTCTCTCATTGGAAAAATGTTTAACTCTGTGCTCCAGAGAATTTAAATATTACTGGATTATTCTTACTAATCTGTAGAATGTCAGACTTTTTTGGGGTGCAGGAGGGGTGCTGGGAAGGGACAGTAGTGCAATCTCGTCTCCTCAGATTGCCTTAGGACCTCTTTCCCCATATTTGGCTGGCTGGTTGGTCTTGGTGGGATAAGGACTCTGGCTCACTTCTGAGAATTTATTAGAGCTGTAGGCATAGTATTCATAAATATTACACTAGATCTTCCATGACCTGTTCAGCTACCAGTGCAGGACTTACAAAATCAGACCTTTGCCTCCAGCAGTGTGCACCTGTTTCCTTTTTCTTCGTGTGAGCTTTGAAATACAGTGGAAAACTAAGTGAAAGAAAAACCTAATTTATTTAAGATTGTACAGTTAAAACCAAGCTTGGGAACTGTAGAAATTAAGGGTCATGTGATAGTGCAAACTCAGCCATGGTAGAGTAGTTTTCTTTTGTTAACTTGCACTTTACATGTATCAGTTTATAATCTGAAAAGTGACTCAGGGTTCTGCTCTCTGGTTTCGGAGACCTGATGGGGTTGTGCTTCCCATCTTTAAACTCTCAAGCTTTTTTCAAATCCTTCATTTTAGACATATTGCCCCTAAGTGGGACCTACATTCTCTGTTCCGTAGTCTGAACTCCTAATGAAAAATGTCACTACATCTTTTTGCAGTGAAAATAGCATTTAGTCCCCATACCCCCAGCTTTTTGTTAGCTAGGTAAATCTCCAAAACTGCTCCTGAGTCCGACCCTGCACCTTGCCAATATGTCCATTTCCAATACACTAAGGGTTTTTGGCTACTATACTTTTTTCTGTTGGCTGAAGCTGTGCATAGGGTGACCAGATGTTCCGATTTTATAGGGACAGTCCCGATTTTGGGGTCTTTTTCTTAAATTGGCTCCTATTACCCTCTACCTCCTCTCCCGATTTTTCACACTTGCTGTCTGGTCACCCTAGCTGTGCACTACACTAACTTGATAACAGATGGGCAAGACTCCTCTCTGCCAGTGAAGTTCCACTTTACACCATGGTATTTCCACAATCTGGGCTGAGAAGGCTGAGGCCTTCACAGTAGAAATCTGTAAGGCAACTTCCATGAACCTTGCATCACTATTCAGTTATCTGCTACGGTTGATATGGGTAGCACAGAAAAACTTAGCTCTTAAAGCTGCTTATTCAATAAAATTGCCATCTCTTATGGGTCTGCTCACTGCCTTCGTTCTCTGGAAACTTGTACAGGATGGGCGATGGAACAGCCAGGGGAAATTACATTCTGGTAATTCAGCTTGTTGAAGTTTGTCCTCCTCTTGCATCCTTCCCTTTGTCTTGTATTATGAGGAGTTGGTTTTAAAGCAAACAAGGGCTGGCCGATGCGGTCTTAAGCAGGGTGGGAGGAGGGACTCAACCAACTGAATCTACTGATGAGTAATTTTTTTTTTCCCCAACTGTAACGGCACTTTTCAGTGCATTATGTAATTTAAAATATACAGAATGTACAAGAGAATCTACCAATGTGTATGTATGCAATTTCTGACTTTGACTTGAACTGTACAACCTCAGTATTGAATTAATGTGACTTGCATTTATGAAATGCTTGGCAGGCAATCTGAAACAGGCACTTCGGTGTGGATCTTTCTACATATGCAAAATGTATATAACTATTTGTGTACACTATTTTATTTGCATTATACAATATATTTGACAATAAGGAAAAAACAAATGTCAAATACAAACTTTGAATTTCAAATTTTTGTAAGTATTTATCTTTTACTGACTGTGTTATTTGTTAAATGGCTTTCTTCTTCTGCAGGGTGTTATCAGAGTGCCTGCACCTTGCCAGTATGCCCATAAACTGGCTTTTCTTGTGGGTCAGAGCATTCACAGAGAACCGAATCTGTCACTCTCAGACCGTTTATACTACCTTTGAGCTACAGAAGTGGATAAAGTGAAGTTTGTGGAACTTTCTGTGGTACTGGTTTTTCTTTTTCTTACTGAAGTTGTAGTTTTCTACAAAACTTTGATGCAAAAATAGTAAATGTGCATGGGGAAAATGCGTAACTTCGCACAAAGATCATGTCGTTTTTTTCTACAATGAAAATAACAATTATAGCATAAAAAGGCAATTCTGAGTAAGTTCAGTTACCTTTTAAACTGACAAAGCAAAGTTAATATTTTCCTACAGCCTACTTGCTAATTTAAAAGCATTTTCTCTGTGTGTGTGTGTGTGTGTGTGTGTGTGTGTGTGTGTGTGTGTGTGTGTGTGTGTGTGTGTGTTTGTTTTAAAGGGGAACTACAGGCATCACAGTTGCTCTTGTGGGGAATCTGTGCTTATGTGTACTTCATGATTGAATACACTAAACATAAGTTGCACTAAGCTAAAGCAGACTTCTTTGGTTCCTGTATTAATAGTTGACTACTTAAAGCTATATTGAAAAAGGGAAAGCTGTTGACCCTTGAATTTTGCATGCCAGCTGTCTCCTAAAAAAGTATAGGCATTGTGCCCAGTGTTCTTAGTTATCAAGGCTCATTTTTGTGGTGATTCTTCCAGATACTGTAAGCATGATGAAATGTCACTGTACTTGTCATTCTGATTTTCCTCTTGCATACACCAGTAAAGTTAAAATATTAAAACTGCCCTATGCAAGTTTCTTGCCAATCTTTGCAGCTGGAAAACACAGGCTTAACCAGTTACATCAAATCTTCAAACAGAGGTGCTCCAATGGACAGTGAAAATAAAGTAATGTTATTGGTTAGTCATACAATAGAAGTTAGAAACAAAAAACACATATTTGAAATGGACTGGATGACCTGCAGGAGCACGACTGGTTCCCACTTGTTGGCCCAGTCTACTTTGAAGTCTCATTGATGAAGTCCCTTGGGGAACTGGTGGAACGGATAAAGTCAGTGTTTTCCATCTGCATAGAGACAAAATATCCATGAAGATGTAGATAGGGCCTTCAAATGTTCCGTAATATTTAGCCCAATTATCCATTTCTTAATTTCTTCTCACTACTTCCAGTTACTCCTTTATGTGATCCGAAATAACTTCAAACTATTGCGGAAATAACTTCTGCAGCAGTTTCACTTTTTCATGCTCATTGACTAGCACTCTGGGTTGCTGTGCTAATACAATATGGACATATGAAAACTAGAAGACATTTCAAGTATTTCCATAACTAGCTTAAATTTTAAGCTAAAAGTTGTATAAATTTGGACATGTGAAGTAAAGCACTGTAGCTTAGAACCACAAGAATCGTCTTTTTATTATTCTTTCAGGTTCTTCCTGTGTACTAAAATAAAGCATCACCAAGCAAAATCATAGTAGCTTACTTACGTTGATGTCTTTTGGATTAGTTAAACTCTTTATTAGAAAGGTACATTTGTTTAAATATAAGATCATTGTAGTAATTAGAACCAACTTAAATTGTGAACGTTTTTCCTTTTTCTTGATAATACATTTCAATAAAGTTTTTTGTTTAAAATCTTGCATTTGTTTGCTCATATTACTTTTATATATAAATATAGTTTAAACCATACAAGAAGCCAACCTTTTAGATGCCCTCCTGTGTGAAGGCCCCTTAGCATCTTCTAACATTAGTACAGCATCTGTCTGTGCATATCCCCTTGTTTAAAGCACAGATTTGTTGCTTAAAATCTGGTGGTTTTGGAAAATGGCCTAAATTAAAATGACACCTTACCCATAATCTACTGTATTCAGTCATATCTGCTTGTTTTAGTAATAAAACAGGTTTTTACTGCAAGCGTTTCAGTGCCTATATAGATAAGTAAATTGGTGTATTCTAGACCTCATTTGTGTATTAATCCAAGTTGAATTTGCAGGTCCGGGATGGGAGTGAGGAAGGGTGTTTGAAGAAATATTTAGACTGAGCAAATGCAGTTTGGTATATTGAGTATACATGATCTGGAAATCATTTTTAACATATTATTTGAATACCCACAATGCCAATTTTTAGAGTTGCTTTTGGAATAGAATTCTGCTTGAGATCAGAATTTCATTGTATATATTACAACCAGTACTGGTGTCATGCAAAATTGCACTTTATTTGTATGCACCATTTGGAATTAGAATGCTGTATTATCAAACTTCATTCTTCCAGTAACTGTTAAGGTTGAATAGATATAATAATTTAAGAGTAAAGCCATTATAGACATTTTGTAATACTTGAGTTTTGAGATAAGTTACAAAATCCCCGTAATGGCTTTTACTTGTAACTCTAAGTTTAATGTATTTTTGGTCTGAAAACATCCTGGGTGCTTTATTAAAAATTTAATGCATGGACACCAACATTATCTTTGATACAACTTAATCCCAACAAACAAGTTTACATCCAGCAAGCAGAAGTGGTCAGGGAAATGGAATAAAGAGCACTTCTTTTGTGGGTGACACATAGCTAATAATGGGTATTCAAGAATGATGATGACCTGTTCAGGAGTTGTGGTGAAATACAAAAAAGGGTGATGTTCCTAGTTATACCCATTAAATATTTTTGGGGGGAGGTAGGCATTTGTCTCTCCATAAACCTACAGATATCTATAGGTAATTCTCCCGTACATTTTGCAATGGAAGTTGTTCTGATGATTGCGTTACAAATTGTAGATGGTCTCGGGTTGAGTGTCAGTAGAATTACCCATCCTTTGAGCCAAATCAAAGGATTACAGATTAACATTTAAAGATTAACATTTTAGTTTAGAGCTTGGTCTGTGTATCTGAACTTGGACAGAGATTCACTCTTCCTAACTTGGTCTGTTGGCTTGTTAATGGTAAACAAATTAAAGCATCACAGTTTGAACTGCAAACTGAGAAATTTTAGAACCCAAGGGACAACTTAAGTATCCACGTTACTTTAAATGTAGAGTAGCAATATGCATATTGAACTGAGTGCTTCCACTGTTTAAGAATGCACTATGAAAATAGTACCGAAAAAGCAGAACTGTACATAATATTAAACAGTGTACAGGCACTGTCTACCCAGTTGTTCTGAACTTCAGGGAACTGGCTCTGGCGTGAAAACATAGGAATTTGCTTCCCCAACAAACTCTACTGAGTAAGGTGCAGCTTTTTTTTACTGAGGTGGAAAGGCTGATATGAAATGGAGGGTCAGGAAGGAGTGTTCATCATTGAACAGTGTTAAGTGATAGGAATTGTATATAAACACAAATGTCCTGTACTGGGATTTTTAAAGAGTCTAATCTTCAAGGGCAGTTAATACATGTTACAGCTATATTGTCACTGCAAGAAATCTGTCAACTAACTGATTTTCTTTTTAATCAATTCAGTTTTGGACAGAAAGTTAGGGATAACTTAAAATAGCTTGGTTTTATCACGTTTTTTAGTACAGGGCAAAAAGCTGCTACATGGAGTTTCCCTGTGCTTCATCTCATCTCTGAATTATCTCGTGGTGGTCACTATAGGTTCCTTTATGGAGCTTGACTCTTGAATGCTTAGGACCTTTTCTTCCAGATACCTAGAAGCAGCTAGTTAAAGAAGTTCTTTACCTGAAAATTATTCTCTGCATCTGCATTGCTGTACACTTGTCTGAATACCTTAACCATGTTGGGATACATACAGCCTGCCATCAGCTCGTGTAACCTTTGATGTCATGCTTTTTTTTTTTTTTTAAGTAGGGGGAGGCTAGCACAGTGATTATTTGACATAACAAACATACAGAACAAACAGCATTCTACAAAATATCAAATTTATTTATATAAAATATTTTACACATGAATAACTGTACACATGCACACGCCCACACAATACTTTACCACAAATTTAGGCCAGTAGTTTTCTTTAATTTCATAACTCTAGCACACAGTAGTATCTTACAGTAATTTACATTATAATTCTTTGAAGACACAATGGGGAAAGCTTTGATCGTTCATTTATAAACCTTCCATAAATTACAAAAGAAAGGCAGTCTGAAAAGTATGTATAAACAGTAAAAACAATTTACAAATGGACAAGAATTACAAAATAGTAACTGCCAATGTCTGCCAGCAAGATTGTTTTAATCAAGAAGCCAATATTAGAATTAGTGTTTTGAAAGATTTGTACTATAATGGTAGAGCCTTTTAACTAGCTACAGCTTGTGTGTATAACATACACCTCTTTCATTGCTGCACCTAGTACATGCATTTTATCTTGATTCTGACATCTATAACATGAAAAATAATTTTTAACTTAAAACTGCACTTCCACAAGAGAGAACACTTGGGGAGCAAACATTATTGTTTTCTGGCTGTTTACTGAAACTTTCACACTAGCGCCAGGAGCTATAAAACAAGATTTTGAATTATTAACAGTGTGTGCATTCTCTGGATAGTTTAGGCGCTACCTCATGTTAGTATACTGAATGTTTGCTAAAGGAACTCATACAAATGTTTAAAAATGCATCCTGCACAACATTTTCAGCCTCCCAAAAATTACATCAGACATTAAATGGAGTCAGTAACACATTACTTGATCTTAATCTACCATGTCTGTGAGGTTGAAGAGACATTTGAATACACAGTACATACAAAGTATACGCTGTATATTTAGACAGTACGAATCATTGTGTATTAATAAGGCAAAACATCAAGGCTGAGTAAACTAGGAGTTTCAAGACCATTTTTGTTTAAGATAAATGTTAGGCTAGTTTGGGGTGAGCATTTTTGAAGAGGGCTCAAATAAGATTTTACTGCTTCCCCTAAAGTTAAAGGAGAATAAAGGCAGAGATTTATCCAATAGAGTTAGAAGTGTGGAGGTGCCTTGAAACAAAAAGATGATATCCTTCTAGTCTTAATTCCCCAAAATCATTTTTAAAGAAAAACAGATATTGACAACATTGCTCTTTAGTAGCAACAAATCCACTTCTTTTTTTCTTGCTGTTTTGATCAAACAAGTCACATGATTCTCTGATGTTTAGAAAGGGTTAAAACTGCAAAGGTTCTGTAAAGGTGTACTTTATAGTCATGAAAGCCCTAGTTTGAAGTTTTTTGTTTTTAAAAAATAAAACATAGCTTGGAAGCTTTACAAGTTGTCCAGAAGTAAATGAATCATTTCACTGCACCCAGCTTTTTCAGCAGTTTCTTGCCTTTGGAAAGCAGCCCCTTTTTCTTTTTCGAGGACATTTCCCTGCCTCTCCCGGGACTACCAGAACCCATAGATGACGTAGGTGACCCAGAATGGAGATGGACTGTGGGAGATGGTGCTCTCCTTGATGTACCTGTATTCTCAGGAGGAACCTATTAGGTATATTATTATAGTTTACTGAATGTTTGAAAGCACTCAAGAAAGTTGGTAACATAATTTTTGTCCCATTACCCACTTCAAAAAAAAAAAAAAAAAAAGGGCTGGCTCAATTCTTCTTTCAATAGTTTTAAGTATGCCATAGGGAAATAGAGACAATACATAAATACAGCTTCCCACAACTAACATTGTGAGCAAAGGTATAGAGCGAAAAATACACACTTCAGTGGGTCCTCAAGTTGGTTACATTTTTTTTGAACAGAGCTGGAGCCTCTTATTTTGCCATCGTTTTGGCAAAAATCACAAATTTTGTGCTTCAGCACTCTTAAGAGTGCACGAATGAAGGGGGTCATTTATAGCTAGGGAATTATATTTATAAAATTAAACAGCAAAGGGGATTATATACTATAGAGCCAGCTCTATACTCCAAACAGTTTCCAGAAGGAATTACTGTATGTGCAAAGATTATCACTTAAAATTTTGATGTCCTTTGAACGCATTTTCTTACAACAGGTTAGCATACTGTATATAGGTATTTAAGAAGATGGCACACTGGTTGAAAGAAAGAAAGGAAAAAAAAAAAGCTAAAATGAACCTTAATTGCAATCAA
The DNA here is from genome assembly GCF_013100865.1 of Trachemys scripta elegans. NCBI lineage: Eukaryota > Metazoa > Chordata > Testudines > Emydidae > Trachemys > Trachemys scripta. The sequence continues at coordinate 11,810,359 of NC_048312.1, forward strand.
AGAAAGCTTAAAGACCCTGATTGCTTGGTGTGTGCTGCGGCTATATGATTGCCAGGTGAAGATAAACCCTTGTTGTACGATACTTAGAACATGACAGCATTCCTAAATATTTTAAACAAAGCTATTTTAATCATCAAAAAGCACTTGAATGAACACTAAACTATTTATATTCCTCCTAATGCAACTACTGTGCCCTGCTGACAAAATGTGGTGCTGTATGTTGTAAGATGATACTGTGTAGTATAAACCATGCCTCAGGATCCCTATTATTTTTAATTCCAATTAAGACAACATTAATACATTTAGCAGTTTGCTGTCTTATCGTGCAACAGTTTATTAAGCAAAGGGACTTCAAGCCTACTTTGATTTTAAATCAAGGTCTAATTCTAATGAAAAACAACTTGGTAAAGCACCCCCAACGTACACCTGAAGATACCATATATTTAGTCTAATGCATTCATTGGGTGAGCTGCATGTTTCATATTGACACATTTTTATTGCATTGGTAAACCAAACCACTGCTAAAGTGTTTCATAAGCATTTGCACTGATATGGACAGTCCTAGTAAATTGTGGCGTGTGTGTGTGTGTGCGATTTCAGAATTACTGACTGGCTATAGTCATAGCAAACTGGGGTACAACTGATTGTGGGAAACAGATTTTAAGGCAGACGGTTTAAGCAGATATTTGTGATTGCATTTCAGAACTATATACCTCTGTAAACTTCTGTATTTATCTGCTTACAACTCACTTGCTTATTATTTAAGGGTGGGTGTTGTGCTTTTTTTCTGTATTTAGGAACTTAATGAGTTTGTGTATCTCAGGTTGGCTAATGATTCAATATGCAGCTTTTATCGGTAGCACAATTAGACATTGAACACTTCTTTTGATGTAAACAGAAACATTTAGCTCATGGAGAAATATGTTCCAAATGCTGACCTTCATAAAGTTAACCCTAATTAGATGGGGTGAAAAACCCTTAATAGCCATGTCAAAGGATTTCTTTGTCTCATGCAAACACTGACTTACAAGTACATACAGTAAATGTCTGTATCCTGTTACTTTGGGGCCATTGATTTTGGAGACATATTTCTTTTTTTCACAGTTAAGTTTCAAGACTGTTGCATTAGATATTGTCAGGTGGCTTTAACTGATATCTTTATTGGTATCTTCAGTTGCTCACTTACGTGAAGGCTACATTGCCTTATTAAGGTGTGAAATGAACACTCTTCTTCTGTTTCCAAGCAGATGAGCAAAAAAATAAAAATATATATAAAATATATAATATATAAAAATATTGCAGTGATGAAACAAAACAAAAATGAAATACTCTGTACATGAATAATCTTTCATAAAGTGGAAGGTTTGGGCAGTTAACTTGTTAGTAGGACTAAAATCTTAAAAGGGTTAAAATTATTGTTAATCAGCTATTCTTACATTTTATATTTCAGGGAGTAGTTGTCCCACTCCTTCCCCATCCCCAGCTACTTTTCCTGTTTTGATCTAGGTAATGTGTATGTGTATAGTTTAAGTTTGAGGAAGTAAGAACTTTCACTAGAAAAGGCTGATGAAGTTAGAATTTTATTTCATTCACCAGAATCTCTTAATTTAAAATTTAGGTTCATAATTATAAATGCTCATGATACACTAGTGTGAAAGATCAGTGCAATCTTTCCATATTTAAGAAGACTCTTAAAAATACCTAAAATGGGTAAGTGGATTTTAAAATGTCATAAATAATATTCAAACTAAATGAGATGGTATAATATGGAAAAAAAAATTAAAAAATTATTTTTTAGTGTAGTTGCTTACCCTTTTTGCTTTTGTACGCAATGGTGTGTCTTGAACATATCGTGATGGTGCATCAGAAAGATAGACTTCTACATCATCAGGCACTTCTTCAAGAAAGTTTGAAGGAACCAGCCCCTTCTGTCCATTAAGCTCACCCTGCAATATGACAACAGTTGGTCTTGCAGTTATTTACAAATATGAATGACTGTAAACATGCAACACTCCTATGAGAGAGAGAACTACTCATCTGTATTTCATGGATGGAGAAACTAAAGGAGCAAAGAGCAAGTGACTTGCCCAAAATCACACAGAAAATCTGACAGAGCTGGGCACAGAATCTAGATTTCTTGGCTCTGATCCTGTGATTGAGTTGCAAATTATCTATCTTGCAAGAAAGAGGTTAAAAAAAAGATAGGCACAAAATGTTCTGTAATTTCAGGTGAAGGTTGTGTCCAGTATATTAAAGGAATGTGTTTAGAGTACCTATCGTTAAGCTATGCATCCACTTCTTTGACAATATTAAAGTTACTGTGGCTTTTAATCTTGGTGCAGAGAAGGCTATGCTATGTATTGAGTAGCTAAGATCTTTTAATATCTCCTTTTGCATTTATTTTCTTTGACTTTGCAAAGGGATGTGTAAAACTACTCATTGGATAATCAGAATTTACCTAAACCTGTTACACTAGGATCTGAATGTCCCTTATAAGGATAAAGTAGGGGCCAGATCAGATGATAAACATTCACATAAAAAAGAATCTGATACATCAGAAAAGGGCAGACAAATAAACAGTGACAAGTTTTTAAAGTGTTTTTAGACTTCTAGCATTTGTGTACATAATAAGATGGGTGAACGAGAGTGCCTTGTGATAAAGGAGGATATTGATATAATAGGCATCACAGAAACCTGGTGGACTGAGAGCAATCAATGGGACACAATCATTCCGGGGTACAAAATATATCGGAAGGACAGAACAGGTCGTGCAGGGGGGGAGTGGCACTATATGTGAAAGAAAATGTACAATCAAATGAAGTAAAAATCTTAAGCAAATCCGCATGTTCCATAGAATCTCTATGGATAGAAATTTCATGCTTTAATAAGGATATAACATTAGGGATCTATTATCGACCACCTGACCAGGACGGTGATCGTGATGATGAAATGCTAAGGGAAATTAGAGAGGCTATCAAAATTAAGAACTCAATAATAGTGGGGGATTTCAATTATCCCCATATTGACTGGGAACATTTCACTTCAGGACGAAATGCAGAGATAAAATTTCTCGATACTTTAAATGACTGCTTCATGGAGCAGCTGGTACTGGAACCCACAAGGGGAGAGGCAACTCTAGATTTAGTCCTGAGTGCAAGAGGTAACTATAGCAGGACCGCTTGGAAATAGTGACCATGATACAATAGCATTCAATATCCCTGTGGTGGGAAGACCATCTCAACAGCCCAACACTGTGGCATTTAATTTCAAAAGGGGGAACTATGCAAAAATGAGGGGGTTAGTTAAACAGAAGTTAAAAGGTACAGTGACTAAAGTGAAATCCCTGCAAGCTGCATGGGCGCTTTTTAAAGACACCATAATAGCGGCCCAAATTAAGAAACACAGTAAAAGAACTAAAAAAGAGCCACCGTGGCTTAACTACCATGTAAAAGAAGCAGTGAGAGATAAAAAGACTTCCTTTAAAAAGTGGAAGTCCAATCCTAGTGAGGCAAATAGAAAGGAGCATAAACGCTGCCAAATTAAGTGCAAGAATGTAATAAGAAAAGCCAAAGAAGAGTTTGAAGAACAGCTAGCCAAAAACTCCAAAGGTAATAACAAAATGTTTAAGTACATCAGAAGCAGGAAGCCTGCTAAACAACCAGTGGGGCCCTTTGATGAGCGAGATACAAAAGGAGCGCTTAAAGACAATAAAGTCATTGCGGAAAAACTAAATGGATTCTTTGCTTCAGTCTTCACGGCTGAGGATGTTAGGGAGATTCCCAAACCTGAGCTGGCTTTTGTAGGTGAAAATTCTGAGGAACTGTCACGGATTGAAGTGTCACGAGAGGAGGTTTTGGAATTAATTGATAAACTTAACATTAACAAGTCACCAGGACCAGATGGCATTCACCCAAGAGTTCTGAAAGAACTCAAATGTGAAGTTGCGGAACTGTTAACTAAGGTTTGTAACCTGTCCTTTAAATCGGCTTCTGTACCCAATGACTGGAAGTTAGCTAATGTAACGCCAATATTTAAAAAGGGCTCTAGAGGTGATCCTGGCAATTACAGACCGGTAAGTCTAACGTCTGTACCGGACAAATTAGTCGAAACAATAGTTAAGAATAAAATTGTCAGACACATAGAAAAACAAACTGTTGAGCAATAGTCAACATGGTTTCTGTAAAGGGAAATCGTGTCTTACTAATCTATTAGAATTCTTTGAAGGGGTCAACAAACGTGAACAAGGGGAATCCAGTGGACATAGTGTACTTAGATTTCCAGAAAGCCTTTGACAAGGTCCCTCACCAAAGGCTCTTATGTAAATTAAGCTGCCATGGGATAAAAGGGAAGGTCTTTTCATGGACTGAGAACTGGTTAAAAGACAGGGAACAAAGTAGGAATAAATGGTAAATTCTCAGAATGGAGAGGGGTAACTAGTGGTGTTCCCCAAGGGTCAGTCCTCGGACCAATCCTATTCAACTTATTCATAAATGATCTGGAGAAAGGGGTAAACAGTGAGGTGGCAAAGTTTGCAGAGGATACTAAACTGCTAAAGATAGTTAAGTCCAAAGCAGACTGTGAAGAACTTCAAAAAGATCTCACAAAACTAAGTGATTGGGCAACAAAATGGCAAATGAAATTTAATGTGGATAAATGTAAAGTAATGCACATTGGAAAAAATAACCGCAACTATACATACAATATGATGGGGGATAATTTAGCTACAACAAGTCAGGAAAAAGATCTTGGAGTCATCGTGGATAGTTCTCTGAAAATGTCCATGCAGTGTGCAGAGGCGGTCAAAAAAGCAAACAGGATGTTAGGAATCATTAAAAAGGGGATAGAGAATAAGCCTGAGAATATATTATTGCCCTTATATAAATCGATGGTACACCCTCATCTCGAATACTGCGTACAGATGTGGTCTCCTCATCTCAAAAAAGATATACTGGCACTAGAAAAGGTTCAGAAAAGGGCAACTAAAATGATTAAGGGTTTGGAACGGGTCCCATATGAGGAGAGATTAAAGAGGCTAGGACTCTTCAGCTTGGAAAAGAGGAGACTAAGGGGGGATATGATAGAGGTATATAAAATCATGAGTGATGTGGAGAAAGTGGATAAGGAAAAGTTATTTACTTATTCCCATACTACAAGAACTAGGGGTCATCAAATGAAATTAATAAGCAGCAGGTTTAAAACAAATAAAAGGAAGTTCTTCACGCAGCGCACAGTCAACTTGTGGAACTCCTTACCTGAGAAGGTTGTGAAGGCTAGGACTATACCAGAGTTTAAAAAAGAACTGGATAAATTCATGGTGGTTAAGTCCATTAATGGCTATTAGCCAGGACGGGTAAGGAATGGTGTCCCTAGCCTCTGTCTGACAGAGGATGGAGATGGATGGCAGGAGAGAGATCACTTGATCATTGCCTGTTAGGTTCACTCCCTCTGGGGTACCTGGCATTGGCCGCTGTCGGTAGACCGGATACTGGGCTAGGTGGACCTTTGGTCTGACCCGGTACGGCCTTTCTTATGTTCTTAGCATTTTATAGCTCCTAACAAGAGCTAAGCACTTACTGGTATTAATGTGCTAACTTGGCATGGGATGAAATTTATACTGGGGGAGAGGCAGTGCAAGGCCCTCTATACCATTTCTGCTCTAGATAGCAGATGCACAAGGGAAAATGGATAAAGCACCCTCTTAGGCGTGTTTGCACATTTCCTGTCCCTCTTATGCAATATAGGATAGAGAGAGATGGAGAAAAGGTGCTGTGTTCTTGTTTACATGGATCCAGGGGATGCAAACCCCTTTGCAGCTGCTGGGGAGGGGCTGTAGCTTTAATTTCAGCAGACAACTGTTATTCCAGCTGCTAACTATGGGTCAGAGTGGTGGATTTCACCACCCCAGTTGCTCTGCACTTTTCCCCCATAGAGTCCTAGTGCATAGGTTTTATGTAGATGGAGTGGATTTCACCCCATGCAAGTAACCTTTGTTTACTAACAATCTCAGTGTACTTCTAATCTGTGTCCCTTTACTGACACGAGCCCTCAGCAAAAGGGTGGCTAGAAACATTTGATTCGAACAGTGTTACGTCAGCTGCAGTAGTTACAATTTGATTAGCTATTTGGGCATATATTCACATTGCCGTGCTTCTTGCTTGCAGTTCAGAATATACTTATTGCAGCTAAAGTCACTAGGCAAATGTTCTTGTAACTTGTAGAAATGTTTGAAAACAGCTACAAATCTGAGATGCAGGAACAGCAGTATTTACAGTGTCACTTTGTACCTAAGAATTAAGGTATAGCATCACTAAGTGGCATGTTTAATAAATTTGCTGATATAATAAATATTCAAGATGAAATTATAACCTGAATGAAATCCTCCCAGATTATATTTTAATAGCTCAGTCTACCAACAACGTCTCCAGTTACTGTTTGAGACACTTGGGCACTCTGCTTGATGTAGTTTAAAAGACCAAATAAAAGAAAACTTACATAGTAAAACCCATCTTCATCTATTTCACCAAAGACAGTGATAATGTCTCCTGTACAAAAGGTAAGCTCAGCCTGTGGAAAGAGGAAGGTGACTGATCAGATTGTGTTACGGTGCAAACATTAACATTTGCTACACTGATAGCACATCAGGTTCATAATTTTTTCCAACCATATTAGTAGACAGTTGAATGAATCTGCATGTTGAATTAGAGAGCAAAATATTCTTCAGAACAAACCAGAAAGCTTTTTTTATTACCATACACTGGGCATTTTCTTGACTAACAGTGAACTTTAAATCCCTGGGCTCGTCTTGTCCTAATCTGTGTGGGAAGAAAGGGACTTGTGGGAGGAAATCACAGTAAGGATCTCCTTGTGGAGATAGGACCTCCTACAATCTGCCCCAGGATGCTGGTAACATAGCTCTATTGGAGCTGTGCTACTACGGAAACCCCCTATGCTCTGGGAGGTCACTCTTCTAGGAATCTCTGTGGGGTTGGATGGAAGACACTGCATGACCACTTTGCCCCTGCACAGACCTGGGCACAAACAGCAACCCTTTTGGAGAGGCAGAAGGAAGAGATGGGGGACAGTGCTCCTGAAGTGGAGGGAGAGCTGAATGCTGAACTGTGGGGACAGTCTGAGCCCTGGTTTAAAGCTTTACAGTTTTGTCCACTTTACGATAACAGAGACAATGCTACAGAGTTTATTTGAGAACTAAATCTGATTAAAGGAGATAATATGAATTAGGGTACCAGGCACTTCCAAAGTGCAGTATGTAGAAAACAGTTCTATAGACAGGCTATGGTGTGTTTTAAATAACAAATATGGGGAGATTGCAAGCTTGGTAGGTGTATTTTGCTTTGGCACATAGCTTCATGAGTGTGGCCTGCTCTCAAAAGCATGCTTCAAATTCTGTTTGCTGGAGGAGCTCCAAGATGATATTGAAGGTATGGTATACAGGGGAGAGAAAGAGAGCCTGGTGGAGTGGGCCTAGTGCAAGACCCAAGGTCTCAAGCATAGTCAGGCCATATATTGAAGCAGATGCTTCAAGTTCACAGGAAGCTGGCACAGGCATTGCTAAAATACAGGCACTTCTAAGAAGTAACATACTGGTTAGGTGTGTGAACACACTTCAAAAGATTAGCACCAGATAAAAGGGTTTGACAGAAGTGATGAATAGGGATGTTTTGCCCAAGACACACCTGGAGCAAGATACAAGGTGATGTCATGAAACACAAGTGGAACGTAAATTGTTTTTGTCAGTCTATAAATGTTGGGGTGTTTTGCCTTAACCCTTTGTCCAGCCGAGGGGGACAATGGAAAGCTGAGTCCATTGGGACGGACATACATATTAGAGTATCTGTGACAATGGACAATAAAGCCGAGTGCCTTTACCACTGAGCTGTGTCTGTGGTCTTTCTGGGTAGTAATAGTGGGCTAGCTATCTGCACAGTGCTGGTACAGCATATGGAGAGAAGAGACAGACACACACCAATTGCCATCATCAAAACTGGCTGCATTGCCTGCTTTGATGCTGATGGAAAACGTATGAGGTTAGAGCAGAAGTTCTCAACCCATGGCCAGCAGGCCGCTTGTGGCCCAGTCAGCACAAAGTTGTAGCCCATGTGACAACCTCAGGGCCATATAGGTAGTATATAGATTGTGTGGATGCGGCCCACATTACACACACAGCTGCATATGTGGTCCACAAATAAATAGGTTGAGAACCACGATGAAGATTTGGGAAACAGTTCATAATTGCTTAAGATACCATTAAAAGGCATGATATAGACAGATTACATAGAGTGTTAGACATCATACATTTCCATGAAGCCCAGTGGATCACTAAGGGAGAAAATTTGATATTTTTTGAATGCAGGTGTTTGGGATTTTTTGCATCTCCATGTTTCAAAATCAATTCTCGAGCTTCGGGCTACCTGGTTGTTGGTGTGAGTTGCAACACTTCTGACAATCATACTCTCTTAAGGAAGGATGCTAGGTGCATTTGGGATTAAATATGCTTTCCCTCTTTGCTTTGGAAAAATGTTTATTCCCATAATTTAAAATAAATTACCATATTTTCAGGTAGGCCTGTGATATATTACAATCATGATTTTATTGTATCCACAAGTCTATGTAATGTGTTCAGATGAGCTGACTACTGAAAGATGTTCATGAACATGTGTTTAAACCAACCCCACGACTTTAATGGATAGATAAATGACAAACATAAAAATTGTTTTTGTTTAAATCAATACCTCCACATCAACGTTAGGAGAACTTTCTCTTGGATCATAATCGTATAGTGCCACCATCCTCCGTGTTGACACAGAATGCTGTCTGCCACTCCTTCTGTTCCTTTCTGTTCCAGCCATAAGGAGGGAAAGGGGAGGAAAGCTATCAAAGTTATTTTGAAGAACAAAAACAGCATGGTGCACATTTTTTTCCTCTTGTTATTTTCTCAACAGTGTAGTAATCAACTCAAGACTATTTCTCTAGCAAGCTGGACAGGTGACCAAAGAGAGATACCAAATCTAGTAACATAGTCATGGATTCCTGATGCAAGGTGGACATCGAGTCCAAAACAACTCTTTAATTCTTAACTGCTGGGTTGATCCTACTGTTTCTAAATCATCTCAGCAACATATAGAAAGCTACTATTTGTTATGCCTTTTTTAATCTTTTTGGTTAGAAGAATCATCAGGTGCTACTCCTCAGGCTTTTGGATAGTAGATGTTCAGGATTCTATCCTGTTTCACTTCAAGCAGACTGTCACTTTTACTCACTGGTCTTTTTTTCCTGCTAAAGCCAACAGGAATTTTGTGCCTGGTATTATTCTTCCCCTTCTTGGCAGGGTAGTGGGACAAGAAACAGAGCTGTTCTCACTTGATCCAAGACAAGTGATTTATCAATTTTTTTAATGAATCTGAATGTTTTCATTAGTCCTGTGGTTACAGAAACACACTTTCAAGTATTCCATGAGTTTACAGCTTTCCTTAGCAGGCGACAGAAGGAAAGAGGTGAAACTTACAGCTTCAGGAAATTAGATGAAATGTTTATTGACGGACATTAAACATTTACAGGGAAGTCTGTGATGGGCTTAATTTTAAAACTGAATGAGAGCAGCATGATTCTTGCAGATGATGCCACAGCAAGAGAAACATGCTTGTTAGTTTTACTTACAACAGGCGTAGAGGGCAGTTCTGATGAGCTAAAGAAGAGCATTATGAAGTGTGATAAAGGAAAACTGGTTAGGAGCAGCCTTAGGACTCTTGCTCCAATGAGCTAGGAGCATTCTAGGGTGGGGTAAGGTAGTAGGGGAAGACTGTCGTCAGTGGGGAAGTATGCAGCATGCACTCTGGCTTTCACACCTACTAGCTGGGAATGAAGCATTCAGTCAGAGGAGATTACAGCACACACCCAGTCACTGGGAACATACGCAATCTCAGCTGCTGATGCAAGGAGGGATTTATACAGAGTGCAAGGAGAAGTCCAAAGTGAAGGGCTGGATTATTACAGAGTTAGGAGCCAATTCCCCTGTGGCTTGGACCGACTCATAGTGACTGCCTTGAAGAAGCAATGAGTCCCTTTGACATACTACTCTGCGAAGACAAGGGAAGGCCTGTTCTCCAGTACTAGGGGCTTCTCTGCTTCTAAAGGATCAAAGGCATAAAAAGTAAATCTAGACAGCTCAAAGCAATTCAGCTAATTTACAGCTTGAATCAAGTTATTGTTTCTTAGCACAGACCTCTTTTTGACTTTCTGGATCTGCGGTGTACAGAGCGTGTGCTCTCTTTGAAACGGTCACAGTTGACTTCAGGAAAGGAATGCATACAAATAAAAGAAGAGGAAAAGATATGAAGCTGTTCAAAGTTCTTAATTTTTAAGGATTTAATGTGGGCAAAGGATTAAGCAAAATTAGTCATAGCTGAACACAGCATGTTAATTAAGTGTTTGATTTGACATTCAGACTGAAGCATGTGTGATAACAGCATAAAACAGACTGGGGATTTAGGGCCTGATCCTGCTAGCAGTGCCACATGGGCAGACAGTGTGACAGAAGGGGGTCTGAAAATGTGAAGTTGTTTGCACATTCAGGCACTTGGTTTGTATGTAATTCAAAATTAAGCCAAACTCTCCATATTCTCTGAACTCTAGGGTTCTATGTGCATTTGCTTTGAAGTGTGACTAGAAAACTTGATCCAGATTTAAGAGAAAAGCCATTTGCTTTTAAAGTGTCAAGATATTTAAAGGTGAACTGCAGTGAGGGGGGGGAGGGGGTGGAGGTTACTAGCAGTTAGACCACTCCGGAACATTAAGAAAAGTATGCTTACAGATAGAGTGGCATTTTAACACAAGTGCTTTCCCCCTCCTGGAAAAATCTGAGCTGCAGACTTCTTCATTGCTCTGCCAGAGTGAGGGACATCACCAGTAGCACATAACAAAGAAGCCAATGGTGCTTGCAGAAATAGCTCCCAGGATCAGATCCTTAGAATGGCCACAATCTGCCGGGACTAAAATTAGGCTCCTAAAATTATATTTAGACACCTAAATAAATAATCTCATTTTCAAAATGTTCAGCATCTACAACTCTCACTGACTTTGGCAGGAGCTGAGAGTGCGCAGCACTTTTGAAAATCGGGCCACATTGAGATAATTGTTTTTAAATATGGATTTGGGGTAAAAGATTTCAGAAGTGCCTAAGGGTATGTCTGTACAGCAAAAAAAAAAAAAAATCCAGCAAGTCTCAGAGCCTGCGTCAAATGACTCGGGCTTGTGGGGCTCGCACTATGGGGCTAAAAATAGCAGTGTAAATGTTCCCACTCAAGCTGGCTCTGAGATCCACCTCCCGCACCGGGGTTTCAAAGCCCAGGCTGCAGGCCAAGTGAGAACATCTACACTGCTCTTTTTAGCCCCCTAGCCTGAGCTCAAGTCAGTGGACCCAGGCTCCAAGACTCGCTGCCACATTTTTGATTTGGGTTGGGTTTTTTTTTTTTTTTTGCAGTGTAAACAAACCCTAAGAGACTAAGGGCTTGTCTACACTTAAAATGCGCAGTTGCAGCGCTTGAGTGCTTCAGCGAAGACAGCAGGACTTCTCCCATCAGTGTCAGCACTCCACCTCCCCAATATGCGGTAGCTAGGTTGACGCAAGAATTGTCCTGTCGACTTGGCACTGTCTACACCAGGGGTTAGGTCGCTTTAACTGCATTGCTCAGTGATGTGAGTGTTACACACCCCTGAGCGATGTAGCTATACCAGCTTAATTTCCTAGTGTAGACCAGGCTTTAGGATCCTAAGTTCTGTATTCAAAAGTGACTTAGTGCCAGATTTTCACATATATTTAGGTGCCTAAAGATGCAAACAGGCACCTAGTGAGATTTATAAAAGTACCCAAGTGGGTTGGGCACCTACCTCACATGAACTGCAAGGAAATTAAGTGCCTAATCTACTCAGGTGCTTTTGTAAAACTTACTAGATGCCTAGCTGCATCTTCAGTTTCCTAAATACTTGTGAAAACCAGGCATGTAGGAGCCTATGTCCCAGTCAATGATTCCTAATTCACTTAGGCACTTTTGAAAATTTTACTTGGGTACCTCTAGGCACTCAGGTTTTACCCATGGTTCTTTAACTCCCTTTGTTTGTTATGTCTTAAGTCCATTTGTTCCGGCACACAAATGGGGAAATACTGAGCTGAGAATTCTGAGGATCTTAAAGAGCCTATAATTGTTTCATTTTGTGAAAAGTACTTAAAATAAACCCCCCAATGGTAAAACACTATTTTCATTTTGTAATCTTGCAAACAATTCTGGAGAGATTTTTTGTTTTGTTTTTATGTAGCCACGTTTACAGTTCACTTTTAAACAAGATTGAACCAATGTTAGTAGTTTATAGTCTTTGTTTTATTGCTCCTTTGAAAAATTTAAAATTTGTTGGTGCTTTCCCTCTCAAAATATATTTGTATATAACTACAGTATGTCTCTGTACAACATTGAACCACTGATTTAAGGTTACTGGTTCAAAACAGGAAAGGTTGGTTTGTGATATCAATATCTTTTAAGCTTTTTGACTACGCAATGTTAACCTGAATAATGTGAGGCATAACCCTTTGCCACCATCCCTTTAAATTTATGGTAAAGTAGGTTAGAGTAAAAAGAACAAACAAGTGATTCTTTTTATGCTTTCCAGCAGTGAGCATAACATTTATCAAACATCTCAGCACTGCATATGCCAAAAGCAGAGGGATCTTGTTCTGTGTCTAGAAATCTTTCAGAAAATCAGTCTTTAAAAAAATGTATTAATATGTGCAGTACTGAAATGCAAGTCCTCATTTGTGTCGTCAATAGTGAAAATGCTTAAATAGTCTGATTTTTAAAAAAAAAACACAAGCAAGATGTTGACACAGAACGTATCCCATAGTGTAGTAGACTACTGTAAAATTTATATGCATGTGCCATATCATCAAAAAAGCCAAAGCGCAAACAGCCAAGTTAACAGCACTAAATCACTATTTTGTGTACATATATTTTCCCCTACCTATTTTTTCTACAGGTGTATTCAGAGGAAGAAACCCTTGTTTCAGAAGCTGATCCATCATTTCTTCATCATCTGCTTGGATTTCAGAGACCATATTACATGGAATGAGGCCAAGTCTTGTGCAAGTTTCTCCCCGGTAGAATCCATCAGCATCTTTATCTCCATAAACCTAAATATTCAAGACATAAAAAATTGATCAATCAATGTTGTTTTAATATTTGGGATTTATTACAAAACAGTCAATGAAGGATTGCAAGGTGTCTGTGGATTTGTGTTTGTGTTTATTTACAGCTACTCTGATTTTTTTTTTTTTTTTAACAGAGCACTAGGTTTTTTTTTAGGTACCTCTGAATTGTGATACCATACATTTGAGCAGAAATCAGCTGTTTTGTTAGCTATGACATTAACATAAGTGAGAAATGCCTTTAAAAGCTCCCCCCCCCCCCAAAAAAAAAGTCTTAATATTATTTGCATCACTATTTATGATGGTAGAGGCTATAGTGAGCAACTGAAGAATTGGATCATAGTTTTATTATTTTAAGTAAATTAAACTTTTGGCAAAATCAAGGTTAGATCAAGAAAACATTTTGTGTGAAATATGATGTGTGTATCTAAGATTTATGCATATCTCACATACCAGATGCAGCGGAAGAAGTGCAGTTTTTTACCCACGAAAGCTTATGCCCAAATAAATCTGTTAGTCTTTAACATGCCACCGGACTCCTCGTTGTTTTTGGTCACATACAAGAAAGTATTTTACCTATAATACAACTCTATCCAAAATCCCATTCCCAGTAACAGGTGAATCCAAATTAAATCAGTTTGTCCCATCTTTGATACTAATCAAAAGCTAATGAAATGAAGCTTACAGTAAGAAACTGTCTTTGTGAAAATATTTGAAAATTCAGTACTGTATGATGTAGCTTTAAAACATTCCTTTCTTTGCATTTGTGAAAAATACAGTTGATATCAAATAACAAAGACAGCTACAAATTCAAATACAGACTGAATCTAGTACTGAACTACTTAAAGATGTCTTTAAGACTGAACGACTGATTTATTTTAGATCTTTCCTGTACAAAGACCGCAGATGCTATTGATTTTTTTTTAAAATCTAGTTAAAAGATGGCCTTGAATCTTAGGAGTTATCTAGAATATGGTTCTATTTCAGTTGTATTAATTGTATGTACATAATCTATAGATTATTGTCTAGAGTGCCACCTCTCCTTCTAATACATTATTCGGCTGGGAAGGATTCAATTTTTTTAATCAGTAAATGTTGATTTCACTGTACATACAAACCAAAGAAAAAATATTTTCATCCATGATGATTGAAATTTACAGATCGTCAAAGAAAGAAAATTGTTACTTGAGTTTGATTTAAAGAAATTCACTTTGTATATTTTGATATGTGATGCTGAGAATTTGTGTTTTAATGGTTATAAAGCTTTGACTTTTTTAATCTTAATGTTTGTCACTAAATAATTGTCTGACCCTCCCCCATAATTTCCCACAACCATGAACATTTTAATTGAGAAAAATAAATGCTTAAAATCCATAAGTTTGTGCAACTGTGAACAATTAAATTGATCAAAATAAAAAACTTAAAAATAAACAGATATTATCCATCCATCCATTATCCATTATATTAAAAACCTTGAATTCTCCCCAGTTTATATATTATGTATGATCACTGATACATGTAAAATGTGTGATGAAAGGATTGATGTTACATGGAGTAGTTCCCTGATGTGATTTGTTTACTCATATTGCTACTACTTAGTGCGTAATGTTTGTAAAGTGCTTTGAAAATATAAATGAATTGATCTTCACAACATTTCTGAGAGGTAGGCAAAAGCAGAATTGATCTTCACAACATTTCTGAGAGGTAGGCAAAAGCAGCAGCTACAGTTTTTACAACTAGCATGGTTCTACTTAAAAAGTCAACGTTTATCCACAGTTGTATCTGAGATATGACACTATTTCTCTATTGTGGGTAGATGATGTCTTTTCAGTAACTAACAAGGTAGCCAATATGTAGGCCTGGCAGAATTTAATTTTGTTTATAACTTTGATAATATTGATGTTTATTTTTAAGCATTTTTTTTTAAGAGATTATCAGTTTATTTCACAGTCACTCCAAATTATGGGTTTTATGCATTTTTTATCTATGTACATTTTTTGGGGGGAAGGGTTGTTTGACAATAATTATTTAATGCCAGTAGATGTTGAGATCCAAAGAGTTAAAGCTATATAATTGTTAAAACACATATTGTGGAAAATCATGTAAATATATACAAAGTAAATATCTTTCATAAACTTTAATAAGTAAACTCTAATAAGTTACTAAGCTAGAGTTTAGTAAACTCTATTAAGTTCTCAAGCAGTATTTTTCTTACTTTGCCTATCTATAAATTTCAATGATCGTTGATGGAAATATTTTTTGTCAGTTTGTGTGCATTTATGGTGAAATCAGTGTTTACTGACATTTATCATAAAAGTCTAATCCTCCAAGTCTACTAATATAAGCAAATGATTAAAATACTGGAGCAGAATGAATATCTTCACAAATAAAAGCAAGTACTTATATATTCCCATGTTTTTTGGTGTAATCATATCCAATGCCAACTGAGGCAATAAGTAAAATACTTAAGGTACAATTGTGCTTTACTATACTTAGATGTTTGTATTGTGATCATCTCCTTTCAAAATGTTTAACGGCCAACTGCGTGGTGGATGTCACTGTTCTTATGGTTTAAAGTACAGTTCCACTAGGCATGATAGTTATTTAGGGTATGTCTATACTACCTGCCAGATCGGCGGGCAGCGATCATTCCAGCAGGGATCAATTTATCACGTCTAGTCTCGACATGATAAATCGACCCCCGAGTGCTCTCCTGTCGACTCCTGTACTCCAGCGCCGTGCGAGGTGCAGGCAGAGTCGACGGGGGAGTGGCAGCATCAACTCACCGCAGTGAAGACACCACAGTATGTCGATCTAAGTACATCGACTTCAGCTACATTATTCACGTAGCTGAAGTTGTATAACTTAGATCGATTCCCCCACACACACACACTCAGTGTAGACCAGGGCATAGTTATTGTCTGTGACTCCAGGTCAAGTCTCCTCAGTTTACCAGCAAAACAATGATTTTTATATGTGACTATTTGGGGAATCTGTGCAGTTTATGAATTCTGTTTGAAATTAGCAACTCTGTATGCTTATGCCCATATGATTATCTGTACTGTCTTCTTACTTCATACAGGGGAGTGGTGCTTGCATATCTAGACTGGGTGAGTGACTATGAAGATACATTGGTATCAGAATAGGTCTACCTGGGCAATACAGTATTTATGCTAAAGAAAGTGGCTGAACCAAGAAAACTGATTCTGACCAGTTGGGCCTGTACTAAGTTATGGTTCACATGGTAGGGAACTTCGATCACCTAATGAGGGTAATCAGAGGGTCACCTGACAAAAGGGACTGACGGTTATAAAAGAAAGGGCCTCTCACTGACCATTTTGGGAGAGAGCAGGAGGAAACTGGGTGCAGTGATGTGCGCAACATACGGGGAGGATCCTGGACACCATAAAGGATGGTGACCAAATCCCAAAGGATGCTCAGGAGTGGTGAGGAAAATGAAGCAGCAAATGGCGGATAGGTGTTTTACTGTTACCTAGATCTGTATATCTCTCGTGCTACCTAAAGGAAAGAGTAATTTTATTAGAAACCTTTCCAAAGCCTGTGTGTTATGCACTCAATTATCATGCCTCCCCGAGGAGGTGAATGGTAAACCAGTCTGCAAAAGGGCAGAGCTCTGGGAAAGGGTGTGCTTATGCTACTGGGATGTTTTGAGTGTCTATGCTGGGTTTGGGGACTAGGGCAGCTGGACTCCAAGATTCCACTTCTGTGAGTGTCTATGCTCAGGAAACAGGGTGGATTGATTTAAATATTTGAGTTTAATTTTGTTTTGCATTTATATTACGTAGCTATTTTTCTAAGAAAGGTTGATTCTCATTGGTTGATAACTATTAAACCAAGTTAAAAGACAGTCTTCACACTAAATTTAGTACTTCTTTTTGCTCACCAGGAAAATATACTATACCTATATTTATTTAAGGAATTACAGAGCTTAAAATACAGGTTTCTTAATTTTTACATTTTTATGTTAGAAAATGGTAAATCATTCATGTATTATTTTTTTGCTCAAGATCTGTGCCATGCTGAATTTGGGTGGTAACTGGAATTCAATTAAAATTCACAAACTGCATTTTCAAATTGTAATTCATTAAATAAAGTCTACTTAAATGTGCAGGATACATAAGAAAAAAATAAGTATTAACACGTTTTTGCAGGTAAACCTAACTGATTTAAGAAAAAAAAAAGTGTAACTGTGGTTAGTGATTGGAATGGATTGTTTCTGGAGTTCAGTATTTTAGATCTCATCCTCATACTTCATTTTTATCCATAACCTGGAAGAAGAAAACAAACATTCCTGTTTTTTCAACTCCCAGTATCTAAACTTTGAATGAACTAGTCATTGAACTGAACTAGTTGGATACACTGAAATGAAGACGATATTCTCTTTGCACCTGCAGAAGAAGCTACTGCTGTCAAAATCTGGTTTAGCAGATCAACAAACTCTGATTCCAGGTGCTTAGCCAGTGACTTCCATCAGTTCACTGGTTTGAGTTTCTTTAAAGTTTTGGCAGCAAACGTGGACTGCCTGAATATTTTTTATTTGTGTTATTTTAGTATAGTGTAGTACATTTAGTCCTTAATATGGATTGTCATAATTTCACATTTAATTTTAAACAGGTTTATTTTTTTTAAAATAAAGTATTTAATTTAAATAAAAAATGATTGAAATGAAAAAAATCTGATTTAAGTTGAAGAGATCAATTTGTATCCACTCGGCCAGGAAGTGTGCCAGAGAGGCCAAAGAAAGGGACCGTGCTAGAGCCTACTCAGACTCAGGAAGCTTAAAACATGCAGGTACAGCGTGTTTAGGACCCAAACACAGCAGCCTGGTGAGTGTCCAGAAAAGGGAGGCTGATCGGGGCTGACATCATAACTGCCAACCCTGCAAGCTCTGTCTAGAATTTGAGAGGCAGTGAAAGAATTTGGGACACTCATTGTACTGCACGAGAAGGGGCTTTGCTATGCCCCTGATTCAGGAAAGGAAAACAGCACCTACGCTTGTCCTGTTCACAGAGATTAAAGCACATGCGTAAGTGGCATCTTGACTAAGGATTTAAGCATATGCTTGCCTAAGAGGGGTTTATAAGCTGTTTCATAAGATCCCCACCTTGAAGGTACTTATTAATCAAGCCTTATAGTTTTATTGTAAACAGTTATTCTCCTAAGTGCTTAGTAAAATATTTGGTTTTCAAGAGTGTAATTCATGTGTTTTGTATCTGCTAAACAAACACATAGGGCCTGATCCACCCGTTGTTACAGTTTTTACAAGTAGGATGTCAATTAGCTTCCATTGCGAAGTGAGTCAATGTCCTCGTCTGGGAGTGGATGTTTTGGGTGTGCAAGGAATGCAACATAAAGCCGTAAGAGTGCCCCAGACCACTGGCAACGCAGGGCTCGTACAGACTAGTGATGTGGTGAAGATATCTATCTAACACATATGCAAACAGAGCAATCTGTCAGATCCCTCAGCAGGGGGGCCAGATGCAGTTTACCAATAGCAGTGGGGACACCACAGCACTTGTACAAAGACAACTGGGGGCATACGGATAAGGTGGATAAGGGTGAAGCGGTGGATGTGGTATACCTAGACTTTAGTAAGGCATTTGATACGGTCTCGCATGATATTCTTATCGATAAACTAGGCAAATACAAATTAGATGGGGCTACTATAAGGTGGGTGCATAACTGGCTGGATAACCGTACTCAGAGAGTTGTTATTAATGGTTCCCAATCCTGCTGGAAAGGCGTAACGAGTGGGGTTCCGCAGGGGTCTGTTTTGGGACCGGCTCTGTTCAATATCTTCATCAACGACTTAGATATTGGCATAGAAAGTACGCTTATTAAGTTTGCGGATGATACCAAACTGGGAGGGATTGCAACTACTTTGGAGGACAGGGTCATAATTCAAAATGATCTGGACAAATTGGAGAAATGGTCTGAGTTAAACAGGATGAAGTTTAACAAAGACAAATGCAAAGTGCTCCACTTAGGAAGGAAAAATCAATTTCACACATACAGAATGGGAAAAGACTGTCTAGGAAGGAGTACGGCAGAAAGGGATCTAGGGGTTATAGTAGACCACAAGCTAAATATGAGTCAACAGTGTGATGCTGTTGCAAAAAAAGCAAACATGATTCTGGGATGCATTAACAGGTGTGTTGTGAGCAAGACACGAGAAGTCATTCTTCCGCTCTACTCTGCTCTGGTTAGGCCTCAGCTGGAGTATTGTGTCCAGTTCTGGGCGCCGCATTTTAAAAAAGATGTGGAGAAATTGGAAAGGGTCCAAAGAAGAGCAACAAGAATGATTAAAGGTCTTGAGAACATGACCTATGAAGGAAGGCTGAAAGAACTGGGTTTGTTTAGTTTGGAAAAGAGAAGACTGAGAGGGGACATGATAGCAGTTTTTCAGGTATCTAAAAGGGTGTCATAAGGAGGAGGGAGAGAACTTGTTCACCTTAGCCTCTAAGGATAGAACCAGAAACAATGGGTTTAAACTGCAGCAAGGGAGGTCTAGGTTGGACATTAGGAAAAAGTTCCTAACTGTCAGGGTGGTTAAACACTGGAATAAATTGCCTAGGGAGGTTGTGGAATCTCCATCTCTGGAGATATTTAAGAGTAGGTTAGATAAATGTCTATCAGGGATGGTCTAGACAGTATTTGGTCCTGCCATGCGGGCAGGGGACTGGACTCGATGACCTCTCGAGGTCCCTTCCAGTCCTATAATCTATGAATCTATGAATCTATGAGCTGGAGCCACAGTTTTTCAGCTGCTGGGACATGCGCTACTTAAAGGGCTGACCTGGCTTCAGTGTCTTAACTCCAGGAGAGGAGAGAAACACCTATCATCAGCCAGATGGAGCACGTCAGCTGCATAGGTGCCTATGCGCCGACCCTCTCTGGGACATTTTGCTCTTAGCTAATGTAGGTGGCTCCCTGCTCAGCTTGCTGGTTTCTGAGAATCCCTTTCTTAGGTGCCTAACTCTCCCATGCACCTGTACCTAGCTCAGGGCCGATTACACCAAGCAGTAGGCCGCCTAGGGGGTAGGTACTGCAATGGTGAGCAGAGCACTGCCAAGGCATCTTTGATGACCTGGGCCTAAGTAACTTCGGAGCCTGCTATGAAAAAATTATGGGATGTAGGTGCCTAAATCATTTAGGCGCTTTTGAAAATTTTATCCACCATCTCATTTTTTTAACGCCATCAGTACCAGGCATACAACAGTTCTCAACCCCGTGATAGGTAAATGTGTGTGGCTCTAAAGAAAAGGTCAAGGAACTCTTGTGTGAATGGACCCATGAGGACCTGTTTGCAAGACCAGGTCTTTGGTTTGCTTTGTTTTTTAGATTCCCACCTTAATGATCTGTCCTTCTTTAAATGGTAGCTCTTCTTCTGCAGCATCAGGATTGGGGGACATTGTCAATGGATCATAATCAAAGAGGGCAACAAATATTCGAGGAGAAATATCCTCTGTGCCAGGATCTGTTTCTGATTCTTCATAAATATCTGGAGAAAGATGGTCCCGACTACAGTATCCATCTGTGAAAGTAAGATCAGAAGGAGCAAAAATTCAGCAATGCAAGTCAGAATAATTTTTCAACTTAGGTCTGAAATTTGTTCCTATATTTCTGTTTGAAATGGGACTACATTACCGTGCACTAGGGAACTTATAATGTGCTCCAGCAGGGTCTACACAGGCCAGTTAGGGCGCAGCCCTCTAGTGCACATTAGAATTTGCATCCCTCTACCATGGACGAGTGCACTGTGTAGACAAGCCCTGTGCTTGCATTGGTCAGAGGAACGGCACTAGGACACGACTAGTCACAACGGTGATTAAACAAAGTTATTGCTAATACGGTCCCAACCCTCCTGTGAATGGGACTAAGGTTAAACCAATATAACAAAATATGTTTATGGTCCAGCTGTGTTCCCATACAGTTGTTTCTTGCCTACAATTGTGTTGTAATCCATCTAGACCTGTTAGCTAGGGTTGCATTTAAGCCAAACACATATTACCCATATATATATTAAGACACTGATCCTGCATTGAACTTTGTGCAGGTGAAAGAGCCCAGTGCAGGATTGGGAATTATCAGGACCAATACCTTTGTCCAATGCATAGTAAAAGCCAAGCCCCTTCAAAATATGTCAAGTCGGGCACCCAAAACACGAACCACCTAAATCACTGCTGAAAATCTTGGCCCATCACACGTTTAACTTTAAGCATATGCTTATGTCCCATTGACTTCAACAGGAATCAAACTCTTGCCTAAATGTTTTACTGAATCAAGGCCTTTAGCTACATCACATAGTCTTCCAGATCTTCCACTATTATCAATTTCCCCCCCTAAAGGCTTGCTTTATATGTTAAATATATATATTTAGTCCCAATATTTCCGTTTTAATGATATCTGCATCATAGAGATTATATATTTATTGAAATAATTTAAATGTTTGATTAAGGATTTAGTATAGAACTTTTTTTAAGATGACCCTCCCCTCTTTACCTACTCCTAATGCCACAGAACTCTGTTAAACAATTTTTTGTAATTAAAAAAAGGTCAGTTTAGAGGGGCACAGCTTCAAGGGGACGGCTACTGAAACTTGTGTCCAGAACACTATAAAGAAGGTGGATAAGGAAATGCAGAACAGCCAAAGGGTGGGAAATACAGTCCAGCCAGGAAGCTTTACACAGGCACAAAGCACAGAAGGGAAGTGGAACAAGGACAGGACATGGACAAATGGCACCGGGGATTTTCCCCCAGTTGCAATGATGTTTTATTCCCACTGTCAGATGGACTGGAAATGCAAAACAGGGGTTTTCTTCGGAGTATTGCGCATTCTGTTTTTTAAGTGAGACAGGTTAAGCTATGCCCTCTTGGCCTGGAAGCCAACTCCAGCTGACGTCAGTTGGAGTTAGTTACAAGCATGAGTTGTGCACAGACTTTATCAAAACAGTTCTGAACCGAAATGGTGATGATTCAGAATGGTCACGTCTGCTTCAGGCAACGAGAGTAGACATGCGCTGCTCACTGGCTGCTGTAGGCCAGATTTTCAGCTAATGTAAATTGGCATAGCTCCATTAGAGTCCCTGAACTATGCTGATTTATACCAATTGATGATCTGGGTCTATATATTCAGAGCTTTTTGCTCTCAAACCTAAAAACCAGATACCTACCTGTAACTGCTGTTCTTTGAGACATGATGCTCATATGCATTCCATGTGGGTGTGTGCACACCCTGGGCACCGTACCTAGCAGCATCCATAGGGTC
The DNA here is from genome assembly GCF_013100865.1 of Trachemys scripta elegans. Taxonomy (NCBI): domain Eukaryota; kingdom Metazoa; phylum Chordata; order Testudines; family Emydidae; genus Trachemys; species Trachemys scripta. Next base: position 11,832,858 of record NC_048312.1, read on the forward strand.
AGTGCTCACACCCTGAAGCCTAGCCCTTCCCCTGGCTGTACAAAGGCTGTGCTGCCCCTACACCCGCAGTTCCTTTGCACCGAACATCAGAAGTACAGACTCCGATGCCGAGGGGACAGAGGATGGATTGTGGCATATACGTCTGCATCACATCTTGAAGAACAACAGTTACGGGTGGGTAACCATTTTTAGTTCTTTCAGTAGATGCAGTCGTGTATTCCAATATTTGCAGGAGGCGGGGCATGGAGTCTATTCAAAGGAGGACGGCAGGACTGCCTTCCCAAAGTTTGCATCTGATCTGGACGCAGCCGTGATGGCATAGTAGTTTGCACAAGTATGCGGAGAGGACCAGTTGGCCGTCCTGCAGCTGTCCAATATAGGAATGTCATTTAGAAATGCCATTGACGTCACCTGAGCTCTAAACTAACATTTAAACTAAACCTAATGTACTACTGCTGCTACATACAAGAAAAGGGCTCAGGAGACTGAGAGCAGACGTGTCAGGTGAAGACACACAGCATTCTTACTCCAGCCATGGGCGGTGAGAAGGAACGGAGGGGGTTGGGACAGCACTGCTCTTATACAGCCAGGGGAGGGGCTAAGGCTGCATCTACTCAAAGAAGAACACTTTTTTATTAGTGATTTGTTTAAATGTTTACTTTGGCTTCTTTTGAAAGATGAACACAAAACGTAATGCTTCTCCCAGCTTCAGACCTGGCCTAAGCCACTTTTCGGTGGGAATGGTTAAGTACTTTAACTCACTGTGTAATGAGCTATGAAAGGCTGAGAATTTTGTGCAATTATGCAATGGCTTCTTATGTTGATGAAGCAGCCAACACAATCGATAATGGGTGGGAGACAATTACTACCTTACATATGTCAATTAGCACTTGTAGTAATACACATACTTTTAAAAATAAATTTAAGTTTTTCCTTCACTGAAGGTCTGATCCAAATCCCAGTGAAGTCAATGGCAAGGCACCCATTGACTCCCAGGGGCTTCAGATCAGCCCTAAGCCAAACCAATAAACTAGGAGTGATGCTTGAGTAGTGCTGATTCTCACTATGGAAGAGTTGATGATGATGAACCCTCCCCATTTTGGCTCTGTCTAGTGCTAGATTTATGAATCAAGTTGAAAGGTGATCTTTTTGATCAATGAGTGTTCAAAGGTGCATACATTAGCTGTTAATTGACATTAAACAGCCACGGAGGATAAAGGAGTAGCTTCACAGAGGTTCATGCAATGCAGTGTGCTTTGACTTGTTTCAGTATGGAAAGCTGGTTGCATGACAGTTATCAGTGAATGACGAAGGGCTCTTCCTCCCTTACAGCTGAGCTGAGCTGAGCTGAACAAACTTACCTGGAAGCAGGGCAGACAGGACTTAAGCATTAGCTCCCCTTGCATTCTGCATTGCATGCGATGTTGTCATACAGAAATGGCACTCATTAACACCCAGCTCTAAATGCGTCTTGTGTCAGAAAGGATGAAGAAGGGTCGGCCTACCGTATCTATAGTCAGAGGCCATGGTACGCTGCTGTGACCATTTCCTGTGTCCATCAGTGCTGCGATTATACGCTTCTTCTTTTACAGGGGAAATATTTCCCTCACTACCTGACCGAGACCGACCGCCTTCACTGTTACTGTCCATTGTAATTTCTATGGAGAAAAAGGGAATGATCTATTAAACATACGTTATAGTCTTCTCAGTGGAGGCTCCTGAGGGCAGGCTTTGCCTACCTTCTTTTCTGACTCAGCTAACCACCTGCAGAACTATGTGTGGCCGGTTTACTGACTGATTCTCCAGTGATTCTTCTCCAGGCACACAGAACGGGGTGTTTGCTTTTTAAAAGGTCTTGCCTTCATGCTTTTTAAAACTTGCCTGGATTTCTGGAGGGTAAATGCAGACTGAGTTCTGTGGGGCAGGAAACTATATTTTTGTTCTGTGTTTGCACAGCACCTAGTACAATGGGATCCTGGTCCATGACAGGGACTCCTAGGCATTATGATAACACAAATAATAAATAACAACAATCAGCGTTGTAATCCTATGTTCCACTTCTGCAAGGTCAAGGGGAAAACGTAAAATACATTTTATCTTTGGAAGTAGAATATCTAAAACCAGAATTAAGTTGAAAATTTTCTGTTTCCAGTATGTTCGTAATCTAACAGGGAAATAATCTAAAATGAGTTTAAATCTGGGACCTTTTGGATAAAGATGTATCCCAGGAAATGTGCTCAATACATTTCTATAAGGAAATAAACTGTGACCCTGTAAATAAACCCATACTGATAAATGTTGGCAGCCCCACGTTCTTTGGCCCTAATGGAATAAAATCTCTAACTGCAGTTAATGGGAGTTTTGCGCCAATAAAAACTTTAGAATTTGGCCAAACTTTTTTTTTTTTTTTTTTTTTTAAAAAGAACCCCTCTTTTTATGATGACAGAGCCATAATATCGGTTTTATTCAGTCTTCACTCAGGCAGAACTCTCTTGGAAGTCAATAGGAGCTTTGTCTGAGTGACGACAGTGTGATCAAGCTGGTACAATGTACTGTTACAGGGTTTGATTGGATACATTGGCTTTATTCAGTCTATTTATCCGCTCTGCTGATCTATTCCCCATCCTCTTGTTTTCTGTAGGATAACTATTGTGTGATTTTTACCCAATGCTTGTCTTGACTGCCGTACATTATTGACGTGGGTAATTATTACATCGTGGGCACCTATTTATCACCAATTACATTTTTAATAGCTAACTAATCGGCTATGTTGATTTTATTAAATGCCTTGCTGAGTTAAGAGAGCCATGTGTACTGCATGCCTGATAACTCAGCTTCCCATTAGTTCTGTTCCTGTGAACATTATGAGAAACCTGTTCTCTTTGTTTAAACATGGCAATACAATCAAAGAAGTTGGCAGTTAGGAATCCCGGACCATAACCACATCACATTAAGAATGATACTGGATAGGGTCTTTCATCAATTTCACAGAAGACCAGAGAGTAATTCTTTCATTAGATGCTGAAAATACTGCCACTGTGGGTTATGTCTTATCAGTGTTAGACAATATTGTAATTCAATCCTAATGCGACTTCCCCAGAAAAGCATTCACAGAGCATACTTACTGCAAAATACACTAATGCATTCTTGAACTCACACTAAAGCAGCAGATTAGAGCCTTATATTTTATTCTCTGTTTAATTATCAATTTGAATGTGGACTGATTATAAAAAATGAATTCCTTCTTATCTACTTCCTAAAATGTTGCTCTTTAGCTACAAGAACAGTGAAGTCATTATTTAATAGTTCCTTGGGTTCCAACCTTGTTTAGAAAAAGTGAGGCCTGTTATATTTAATCAGCCCCCCCCCCATCCACATCTTTCTGTCAAAATCAGAGTTAAAGGAAAGCCCAAAGGATTAATTTAACCAAAATTATTTCAAATCCCACCCCCAACTATTTGTTGTTAAATTATTTTAACAGGTGATAAAAAGAAAATCTTAAATGCACAATATATTTTAAGTATTCCAGGCATAATTCACCCCTCCCCACCAAAATATTTACTCTTGAAAAAAAAAAGCTACAAAAAAGAAAAGGGAGACACTGATCTAGCAAACACCAGCCTTTACTGAGAATGTTTATCAGCTGATGAGTATCTGGCTCAACCAATAGTTACAGGTTGATATTTGCATATGCACTCTCTGGACCGGATTCTCTCTTTACACCTTCTTTTTCTTTTTACACCAGTAATTCCATTGAGTGAAGTTACTCCTGATTTATAGCAGTGTAAGTGGGAGGAGAATCATACTCTCTACATATACTTATTAAAGACACTTAGAATGCTTTTATGAATTACAGTTGTATTTTTTAAAAATCCACAGTTATCAGAAATTATTATTGTGTCCCTAATATCCATTAGTTTTCCTCTTGAAAGCAAAATCTTGCTAACTCTACAAATCTGTAGAGGGTGCTGTACACCACAGAAAGGTTTCTGTTTAAATTTCCTATATGGTTATTCTGCTGTGTATCCATGGAAGGAATTGGGAGAAAACTTTTCATGCTTAACAATTAAAAAACCCGTGTTGCATTATAGTAAGTATCACCATGAGGTTGCTTTCTGCGTGGAAAGTTTCTCATTCACAGATAAAGCTTCAGGACAGAACTGCTTAATGTTGCCTTGAGTTCTCTGGATTTCTGTGTACACTGTTAATAAGGAATCATCTAATGTAAGCACAGGCACCGGAGGAATTACATCACATGAAAATTTTATTTCTGTACATTGTCTACAGTTCTCTATTTACATTCCTGTGTTTCTTGCGTTTCGGTGTGACTGTTCCTAGTTGTGTGGTGTGCAAGTTTTGGTGAAAGTGTTTTTGTGCTTGGTGTCTTGATTCCATTATCTTGTCTGCAGTACTTTTTGGAATTTCTTGCACATGGCAAAATATATCTTTAGGTCATGATTTAACAGAGATGGCTTGATTAGAAAAAGCAAATCTAATGGACATACTTCAGTCTTACTTGCTCATTTAATTTAATAACCTCAATTTTCCTTGCTGAATTCCAAAAAGTAGTTAAGAGAATGGAAGGTGAAGGCAAATTGATGGTAGATGAATGGAATGATGGATGGATAGATAGATGAGTGAGTGAGTGCACTTATTTTAGGTATCATATTCATAGCATGTCCAGGCCTTAATTTATTTTAAAGAATGAATTGTCTACTGTAGGTTTTAAATTGTAGCTATCATCAACCAAAACATAGATCTTGATCCAAAGCTCACAGGAATCAATGGAGAAACTCCCACTGACTTCAGCAGGTTTTGGTTCAAACCCTTAAAAGACTCTCCAGTACACTCATATTTAACCTAAGACAAAGTTGGTTTTAATCTTAGTTCATCTTATATAAAGGATTTAGAGTTATTGTGGTTAAAGGGTTTTGGGCTTTGTTTGTTTGTTTTACCAATCCCCCAGCTCTGCGGCTGTAAAGAATAGAAATGCACCAATCAGGTCAACTAACCAATGGAAGGGACCAACATTGGTCGAGACCTTTGTGGGACTGCACTGGCATGAGACAACCTTCGACCCATGTGCTCCACCCTGTCAGGTCGTCCAGTGGATGATGGATTCCCTAAAAGCTAAAAAAGAAAAACAACAGGTTTGCAAGTTACACAGCTGGGTGCATAAAAAGGCATGTTAATAATGTCAATCACTTTCAGAAGCATAAGCTCTAAAGGCAACTAAACGTAGTTTTTAACTGAAAGGTTAGCTGAAAAGTTCTACTGATGCCTCCTAAACCTGCAAAAGAAAAATGGTTCCCTGAAAAATGGCACACCCTTTGTAAACAGCAGTCACACATTAGAACAAAGAAAGAATAATAATAATTTTGGAAACATTCTTTTGCCTTTGTCGTTGCTGCTAACTTGGCTCAGAGCACTTTTAACTCTCCCTGAAGAGGACTAAGACCTTTCACACTAGAGCTGTGAAGACAGTATATGACGGGGTCAGGTCAGTGCATTTAGTTTTTTTACCTAGATTGTTTTGCACAGTTTGCAGCACATTAAACAGCATATGTCCTTTTCCTCTTGGGTTCTCTGAGAACACTGCTCCTCTCAAAGGGCCTTTTGTGGTTGCAGGCTTTTTAGAAGTCACTAACCCTTGCAGAAGAGATTCATACAAATTTCACCTCACACCACAGCTGGTTCTCTTTCTGTTCACTAATTTGCAATAAATGTTATTATTTTAATGCTTTCCAGGGCGTCTCTTTCAACAGCTGAGATTAAATGCAGCCTTGGCACCAACTTTAATAGGAGAATTTTTAAATGATCAGTTCAGAATAAACTGCTGGGCTAGGCATACAGCAGCAGCTGAATCTACTCTTACATAAGACATTAGATTGGAGACAGTTGCAGATGAGAGGCTAAAAAACGTATTTAGTTCTTTTTGGGAACAGAGAGGCCTAAAGATGCAAATTCATGAAGGCTCTTTTGTGGGCTAATATATAGAAATGCAAACAGGCAGGATCACAGAGGCACCCTTGTGGATTAAGATGTGGAACGGCCTTGGCTTGTCCCTCTGGAAGAAGCCGTTTGTCTGCAATCTCATTCGGAGATGCAGTCTGCAACTTCAAAGGCAAGAAGTGATGGTCTAAAAAAGAGGGCAAAGAAGTGACAGTGAAGGAAGAAGGTGGAGAATGGAAACATGATGAATCCTGTGACTCCAAGAAGCTTGCTTGGTCACTGTCACTGGGGGAAGATATTTCTTGGTACTTGCCCAGAGAGAAGGACTGAAGATGAAGAGCAATTCCTGAAAATCTGGGAGTGAGGAGAGCAAAAACAACATGACAAAATGGAATCTTTAAGCCAGACCATCAAAATAAAAATTTTGTGAAATGCTTTCTTTTTTCCAGTTAAAAATAAAACCTATTTTTACTTTTTAAAGCACTATTCTGATAGTCACTTTAAAGATAAAAACAAACTTTTGGAAAATTATAGTTCAGCTAACCCTTAATTAAAATTTAGATTCAGTTGTCCTTTAACAAAAGCAGCCATTATTGTAATTTGTTCTGTGGGAAAATCATTGTTGTAAAGCAAATTAAACTGATTTCAGCATGATACAAAAGAAGCTTGTCAAGCAAAATGCAGATTAATAAATAAAAATCATGTGGGGAGGAAAGAAATGAAACAACCACCAGTAGATAGGTCCCAAAGATAGATTTTAAGAAAAAAAAATCAAAAGAAGTGGGAGGAGGAAAAGAAAAGAAAGAAAAGAGATGGATTTGACAGGCAGATGTTAGAAGGAAGTTTTATTTCACACACCAGAGAGTCTTCTGCATCTCTGAGGGATGGCTCTGCATGTGGAACAGCTGCCCTAGAGTCATTCACTTGTAAGTTGATCTTCCAGACTCGCTGAACATCTTTGCTAGTCAAATGATCTGTTCTATTGCATTTTTGAGTCTCAGACTTTCTCTCATAACTGGGCTTGGCTTCCTCACTTCTGGGCTCTATAAGGGAAGGACCCAGGTCATCAAAGTCTTCTTCAATGCTGCTTTGCCTGGTTAAAGTTTTCCTGCGAGCAAGCAATGGCTTTGTGCTTTTTCTGCATGAACAGTTATCTGTCTCTGCACAACAGCTAGGCGCAACATTGGCAGAAATCAAATCATAAGCATTTCTGAAATTAAAACGAGATTCTTCTTCCTCACTTCCACAGTCTAGTCCGCTGTCAGGGCTTCTCGTTAAGGATCTACTGTAGTTATATCCTTTGTCTTCTGAAGCAAAATCCTCCATGCCTGAAATTCTGTGCTTGGCTGGGTACCAGAAGTTGTGCTGTTTGTCTTGATTGTAGGGTCTAGGCGGTCTAGTGCAGCTAGCTACCATAGGTTTCATTTTATAGGGCGTACCAAAACCCTGTTTGTGCAATAGTTCAGAATATTCAACATCCTCTTCGGCTACTTCTGGGATACTGAAAAGCTTTTTACTGTGGTGTATCTGCTGTGAAAAGTCAGGCCGTTCCAAAAAAGCGGCTTCAGTGGTCCTATTCTTTGAGCATTCCTTAACAATATGTGATGTTAAAAAACAGGTGGGGAACAAACAGTGCGTGATAAAAATAAAATGGGAGGGGAAAAGGGGGAGGAGGAAAGAAAAATAAAGACAGAATTAGTTTTAGAGCAATGGCAAACATAAGGCATGCAGTTTATTCAGTGAGGGGGATGTCATGCTCTGAACAGGAATCTGAAAATAAAGACATGATTAAGTTGGCTTGGTGTCAGATAGAACAGGGGAGGTCAGTACAAACACAGCTGATATTGTGATGCTTTAACAAGAATAAACCCATGCATTCAACACAAAGCAATAAAAGCTGCATACAAGTTCAGCCGTGGTGAGAGTGGAGGTGAAGTTAGAATATGGCGCTAGTGCTTAGTGTTCTTTGTGCTCTATGCCAAGCTGGGATTGTTTTCGTCCGTGGAGCATATCTCGGAACGCTTTCTACAGCAGAGTTTTCTCTCGTGCTTTGCACCTGTTAAAGCATCCTAGTTGATTAACAAGAAACTCCACAATGCCGTCCTGCCCGAAGACAGCAAACTCAGGGCGGGTATGAAGTCATACAGGGCTCCCTGTAAATGCCAAAACAGGAGTTCTTGTGCCCTCCACAACCTCATAAAAATTGCACCCTCTTTAAGCTTGGCTTCCACAAAAAAGACCCTGAGAACTGGGGGCTACCTGCAGCCATTGGTCCAAACTGGATCTATCATCCTAAATCTGCTTAATAAAACTCTTACTTGACAAGCAACCTGTTACTTGACCCAAATATAAGTCTCGGTACATACCAGATATAAGAAAGAACTACAATGGAGTGAATAAAATCTGAACAGCTTAGATAAATGAAATAAAAGACACATGTTATATTAGGCTTACAAAAATTGAGGAATAGTGTAATTGAAGGATCCTGTGCAAATGTGTCTCTCTGGGACTCTGAAGCAGATGCTGGGCTATCCAAATTAATGAGAAAAGAGGTATTGGCTTTGATCTATGGAGCCCTTAGCTATTTGGGTCATGGAGACCACCCCGCTCTGTGCTTTACCCCAATGACAGCAATCAGCTTGGGACTTCTGAGCAGACATGCCTGGATTCATACGTGTGGGTAGCAAGGGCAGGATCTTCTAAGTGACTTTGGAATTCTCCTTCCCCTTTGATCCAACAGAGCCTGAGTTTGCTGACATTCCAGGGACATTACAAAGCCCGGTGCTCAGGCTGTCTCTGAGCAGACAGATTGAGCTGCCTTTTGTTTTAGTTTTCTTCAAAGGCTAGAGAGTTTTTAAAGAGTTAATTTTTTGACACTACAGTAGAACCGTAGAGTTACAAACACCAGAATTATGAACTTATCGGTCAACTACACGCCTCATTTGGAACCGGAAGTACGCAATAAAGAGGCAGCAGAGACAAAAAAAAAAAGGGGCAAATACAGTACAGTGCTGTGTTAAACGTAAACTACTTAAAAAATAAAGGGAAAGCAGCATTTTTCTTCTGCATAGTAAAGTTTCAAAGCTGTATGAAGTCAATGTTCAGTTGTAAGCTTTTGAAAGAACACCCGTAATGTTTTGTTCAGAGTTATGAACATTTCAGAGCTATGAACAACCTCCATTCCCAATGTGTTCCTAACTCTGAGGTTCTACTGTATTCATGTGAATGATTTTTGAATACACTTTTTAATTGTCTATCTTCCCAGAGCTTTTTTGAAAAGGTGCCATAAATATGGAAAAAATATAAAGAAATATGCATTAGGAATAATTTTGATCAGACTCCAAACATCCTTAAGTTTCATGGATGCTCCAACCTGATATTCAAGTTGGGATCTCCTTCTAGTTTACACATCAGCCTTTATCTGGAGAGCAACTGAAGGGAATAATAATGGCACAGTAAAGTGAGTCATGCATCTCGTACACTTTCCTTTTGCATGAGGGTATCTATTAACTTCGTACAGAAAATACTGAATGTCAGCTATCTGCAATCATAGCTCAAAGTGCATGGGTTGGTGTACTTTCAAATGCAAATCGCATATGCATTTGAAAGAGTTCAATTAATGTGGTTTTTGTTTCTTTTTTAATTACAGCAGCTGCAAAGCTGAATCGGATCTAGCAAAACAGGGACACTGTCAAGTATTTTAGTTCTAGAATCTGATCTAAAACTTAAAGCAATATAGTTATAAATGCAGTGGTGAGCGTCCTCCAAATTCTAAACTTACTCCATGTGCCCTAAATTTATGTGGCATTCTCACATGAAATTCTGCTTCTGCACAGCCATTCAAACAACAGACGTTAACAATGAACCTTGGGGCAGCTCCTCAGATTGCATTAAATCAGCATATACCCACTGACTTTAACAGAGCTATGATGATTTACCCCAGCTGAGGATCTGACCCATGTGTTCAGATTTGGGCTGACAGTACCGTTAATGCAGATGTAAAAAGTAAAGAACCAGAGAAGCCTAGGGATAATTCAGTGTTTGCCTAGTGGCAGTCAGAGCCATTTCATTTTCAAGCTTTTATAAGGATACTAAACAGGAGAATGAAAGATTTTTTTCTGAAAATGTACTTGCCAGAATGTTTTTATAAGTTGCATAAAATCATAAGTCTGTGTATAAACTATATAGAAGCAGTTATAGCAATGGTTACAATATCCCTATGTATGTACTTTGCATAAGGGTATAGCACGTTCTTTAGTAACACGGCATTTTGGCTGTGGGAAGAACGACCTGTAGGTTTCTGTATAATTTCAGTCATATAGCTTGTTAAGAAGAAGCATCTTAGCATGGTATACACATAAGAAGCAGTTACTATATGTCATATTACAGAAAACAGAAATTCTATGTTGGGAAAGTTTAGTGTTTGCAGTGTGTATTCTAATCAGATGAATAAAATCACCTTGTAGGATGAATCCTCTTATGCAGTGTTTGGGACATCATTCCTGACATGTTTGCCATTGTCTCCTCTGCCACCAGAAGCTCATTAATGATCGCGGCACTAAGATTAATGACTATGGGCTTTATCCACGCTATTGGGAATCCATATTGCACTGAATAAAACTCCCCAAATCCGTTACTAGCATGCACTAGAAGGATCCCGGGGGTTAGTTCCAAAAACCTGGTCAGTAATATGGAGAGGATGTCCTCAGAAGATTTAAATTCAAAGACACGTGTGTGGATGTGCACGCATGCACTTGCACACATCAGAAAACCTCTAGTGGTCTGGGTGCACGTCCAATATACTGCAGCACAGCAGCACCCCCAAATGCGCAGCAAAACAGATAATTGCATAACCGCCCAGGACAGTCTTCAATATGTGAAGCTCTTGGTTAATACCAGAGAATTGAGTATTAAGTGGACTTCATAAGGGGAACTTTACTTTATGAACAGTATTCATCCCAGTTCTAGTCTGTAGGCCACTGTGAACTGTAATGTCCACAGTAGACTAACAAAAAAGTGCGTGGAAGGAAGGAAGAATTTGGCTTGCCCTTCTCTGAAGTTTAAACCCCCCTTTTCTGTCACTCTTACCTTGAGTGTGTTGTGTGATGTTACACTGACTCGTCTTCTTCCTCCATCCTCCAGCTGCATTTCTGAGTACAGCTCTTCTTCATCTTCCTCCATGATATCGGATAAGTCGGAGCCCCTACTGCTCTCCGTATGGTACTCCTCACCCTGGCAGTAGTGCGGCTATTGGATGGGATAGAAAAGAAAAGAGCTGCAAGGTTTAAAATCTGAAGTGACAGTGCCCCCACAAATGGGGGGCAAGGCAGCAACTGGCAGCTTGAATGTTGCAATAATACCTTATGTAACCCACACTACCCAGGTGCAACTCTCAGTAGCGCTCAAGTGGCTTGTTAATATAGAGGTGTATTAGCTTGCTCATACCTTAAGTTCCAGAAATCCTGGATTCAGTCCTTACAGATGATCCAACCAGCATTACACTTGCACTTCCACTCCAACCACAAACCTCATGAGACCCCGATTAAACCCCCTCCCCCCTTGGTTTACCCAAGGCCCTGCATGTGTCAGTGGATTTGCTGACCATCTGTTGAAGGCTCTAACTGAGATCGTGAATTCCATTCACACGTCAGCTACTCTTTGTTGTCATATCTGATGTTTGCTATATCTAACAGTAAACCCCACGTGACTCTTCAAGAGCACCATTTAGTTCTTACATAATGTTTCTATATTGTAAATTTTCACTGGCTTATGAGGGTCAATGATCTCATTCTATTCAGGCATCTAGGGAGAAGAATTGATAGAATTTTATGTCCTGCTAGAGTTAGTTCCACTAAATTGTCTGTGTTTTCAACTAGGTGAAACGGATGGAAGAAATTAGCTATTTTATTGAATTGCTGCTGTTAAATTTAACTGTCTTTGGTAAATTCTTGTTTTGTTTTACTAGTGTCATGATTTATATCCACAGTCCAGCTAACAAACTGAACATTACTGTGATTCTACATCTACAGGTATATTTTTAAAATGAGGCATCTAATTTTCTGTACAAAATCACACTGGTGCTTCAAATCGGTAAGCAGTTTCATCTGCTTGTGCAAATGATTAAGTTGAGGCCCATTTAAAAATTATGGGCCCAAAAGTCTCACATGTGCACTGTGTAAAAACTAAAATGTAAATCTCAATGTAGCCGATAACACATCTTCCTACTCTGTTGGTGTAATCTTCCCATTCTCAAAATACGGCCAGCAAAAAAGTACAGCTCTTTATATACAGTTTGAGTCTGAAGCATATCAGTTCAGGATAGGGTAGGCCCAAACAGAAATTCCAGATCTGAATATATTTGAAATGTGAAGTTTGGCTCCAGATCCAAATTTCATGGGACAGATCCTCAGCTTGTGTATTCCAGTGTACACTGATTTATGACAAGGATCTAGCCCTGCATTTCTATAATGGGCCAGAGCAGAGGCTAGGATCCAAACACCCTTCGGTCTAGATATGTTCAGATTCAAATGTGAACTACCCAGCTCAGTCCCACCTTCGGTGTCAAGGGAGCTGTACTGTATGCTGTAGAGACAATTTCTAGGAGCAAACCTATTTGCATCAGAAAAAGAATTTTGGAGAATAAGTTACTGAAATACTAGAATGTCAAGGAGCAGAAGTTACTCTATTTCCCCAGAAGAAATACTACAGCAGAAACAATCTTCATAGACCAGAATCAATTCCTATAGTTCCATAATGTATTGGCATCAATAAACTGCTGTAAACTTCCAGAAATGAAATTAAATGTCTGCAGTAAGCAATTACCCTGAAGTGAAAATATGTTCACTCTCCAAATATTACAGCAGACTTGCACTCTCTTGATCCCTAGAAGATAGTTCTGGAGATCTCAGTGTGTATCTCTACAACAGGGGTCGGCAACGTTCGGCACGCGGCTCGCCAGGGTAAGCACCCTGGCGGGCCGGGTCAGTTTTATTTGCCTGCTGACGCGGCAGGTTCGGCTGATCGCGGCCCCCACTGGCCGCGGTTTGCCGTCCCGGGCCAATGGGGGCAGCGAGAAGCGGTGCGGGGGAGCGATGTGCTGGCCGCGGCTTCTCGCTGCCCCCATTGGCCCGCGACTGCCATCCGTGGCCAGTGGGGGCCGCGATCAGCCGAACCTGCTGCGTCAGCAGGTAAATAAAACTGGCCCGGCCCACCAGAGTGCTTACCCTGGCGAGCCGCGTGCTGAACGTTGCCGACCCCTGCTCTACAATGTGCCTCAGCTGTATGAGATGTTCATTAATGCTAAGATTCTTCTTTCATTACTTATGGGAGCCAGCTTGGTCCAGTAGATCAAGCGCTGGCCTGGGAGGCAGAAGACCATAGTTCTATTCACAGTTCTGCTGCTGACCTACTGTGTGACTTTGGGCAAGTCACTTCTCTCTAACGTCTATACCCAGCCGCTAGTTCGGCGGCTGGCAATCGAACTTCTGGGTTCGACTTATCGCGTCTTGTCTGGACGCGATAAGTCGAACCCGGAAGTGCTCGCCGTCGACTGCGGTACTCCAGCTCGGCGAGAGGAGTACCGCGGAGTCGACAGGGGAGCCTGCCTGCCGCGTGTGGACCAAGGTAAGTTCGAACTAAGGTACTTCGAACTTCAGCTACGTTATTCACGTAGCTGAAGTTGCGTACCTTAGTTCGATTTGGGGGTTTAGTGTAGACCAAGCCTAAGCCTCCATGTCCCCTATGTAAAATGCAGATAAGGATACTTACTTTCCACTGTAAAATACTTTATGGTCTATGTATAAAAGCTAAGGATTGTTATTATTGAGGGTTGTGAGAGCCAGTCCTTTATGAACACTTTGTTGCTATCCAAGGGAATGGGATCAAACCCATGAATGTTTTCAGTTTCCCACAGCTGTATTACAATGAGGAGGTAATTTTAAGAACAAAAGCCACTGCAGGAGTTAATGCTTTCAGTTAGTTTATGAAATGAAAGACTCCCAGAATTTGGTCTGGTGCTCTCACTTTCACCCATGCCATTCCAATGGAATCTTACTTCCAATTTCAGTGAGTCAAATCCTGTTCTCAGTTATCCCCAAGGGACCTCATTGGGGGCTGCACTATGTAACTGAGAGCCGCGTTTGTGATATCGTGTAGATTATCAAAGGTTGTTATTGCCAGAGAAAAGCTGCACAGCTACATAGCAGGAACCTTTCGAACTATCTCCAATGCTTATCTGCTTTTGATTTAATAACGGAGGTGTCTGTTAAATACCCACCAATTATTTAATGAAAACCTTCTAATTGAGGTGTTGGAACTTGTTAAGACATGTAATGCAATTAGCTCAAATTTATGTAAGCAATAATTGTACAATTACATTCTGTGTTGGTAATAGATTAATTCATTACAAAATATTGAAGCATCTAATGGGCACGTAACAAGATATTGCAGCTCAAACTATTTAAACAGACTTTTCAAAAATCATTGTGTTTTGGGCCCCCATCCTGCAAACCCATGCACAGCCTTAACTTTAAGGCAGTGAGTAGTCGCAGTGTAGTCAAGGGTAAGCCTGGAATATTTTTATTTCAATGGTAGTTAGCCTTTAAAAATCCTAATTGCCTTGTCCAAAGTCACACAGGAAGTCTGTGGCAGATCCAGTGACTGTTTTGATTTGGAAGGGATGTGATCTATATAATCACAAATGGAATTTTTTTATATCCATATATTATATTACACAATTACAGACCGTGGCAGTCATTAGTAACAACAGAACACCACTGTTGAACAACATCCTTTTTACCTGTATTTGTGGTTGCCTGCTTTGATTTCTTTCTTTCTATCTACTTCATGCCAAAAGCTTTTAATTGGGCATAAATGCACAGTATGGCATCAACTTCAGAATACAAATTGGTACCCACAGACTAAAGCCACACTATAATAAGCTAACAAACTCTTGATTGCCTTATAGTGAAATAAACTACCAGATTCTTCCAAAACTGCATTTGACCACAATCACACCTAAAATCTTATTAAAAAAAACACCTCCTATTAAACTTCCTGGTTAGGTCTGGATGTAGTAGAATTACGTATAAAAAAATGCAGAAATTGGTTCTTTACTAACAAATTATGCAGTGCAGTTGTTCAGTTTTCATAAATAGTTCAAATGAGCAATTAAGCTGCTAGTAGGGGCCTCTCTTATATAGCTGAAATATAAACAGGTAATAATCAATTTGTATTTAATCAACACAGAACAGCTGCCTCACGAAACAGAATTCCTCTATTGAACTGAGAAACTTTAAAGTGTTACTTTTTAGGGGAAAGGAATAGGGTATTTTGGCACAGTAGGTGTAGGGTAACCATATGTCCTGATGTTAGGGGCTTTGTCTTCTATACGCAACTATAGCCCCCCCCCACCCCAAAATAAAGGTGTCCCATTTTTTCAGACTTGCTATCTGGTCACCCTCACTGGGTGTGACCCTAAGAACCCCTCAATGCCAACTGGCAAAGGGTTCACTGTTCCGTAACAGTAACTCCTGAGAGGCCTGACAAACTCACTACACCCAACATGCTGTTTTCATAGTAAGAGGGTCAAGTGAGGTCTAATAAAAGCTTATGTCATACTGATCCTCAATCATTGTGAGATATATGTAAGGATGATATTTAAGGAGTTGTGTGCATATACTGTTTTAAAATCTGAATCAAAACAGGGTTGTCAGGCAGGTTTTGACCAGACAAAGGATGTATATTCACCTGCCTGCCTCAGTTCACATGTAACAAAGGCATTGTAAGCCAACACAATGGAAGGCCGTTTGCATACCATGTCAAAATGTGGCTGTGAAGGTAACATGGAGCCAACACACCAGGGAATAAACCAAGGGGGTTCATCCTAACTCGGGGAACAAAATCATGAACTTTGGGGATATAAAAAGAAGGCCAACAGGACACCCCTTTATCTTTTACTGAGGAAGCAAAAAGGACAGCGATTTTTGCATTCATGAAAGGGGGATCCCGACCATGTTGGCTGGAGATGCTGAGAGAGAGCTTTAGGTGAGAGAAACTACTTTAGGCTGTTAGCCTGTTAAAGTTAAGTTTAAACTCTAGGAAATGTATTATACTTTTTGTTTTATATGTCATCATTTCTCTTCCCATTGTTATCCCTACTCACTATCTTTTAAATCTTAGCCATAATTTATGACTGTTCTCACTATAAATATATCAGTGCTGGGATGTTATATTGGAGCTGATCCTCTGTTGAATCAAACAAGCAGGTGTGTGTATTGGTCTTTTGGGACAGCTTGCCTGGTAATTTCTGTGAGTGTCCAGTGGTTAAGAGCTGGACACTGCGGGGGAACACTACAAAGGGGTCTGGGGTGCACCTGTTGCTAACCTGCAAGGCAAAACAAGGGCTGGCATGGCTCTGAGGAGATTGGATGGTGTCACAGATCTGACACCCAGTTAAGCACAATCAAGTCTCTCTCTCTCACTGAGGCAGGGGGTTACAGTACAAGGAGATGACAGTCCTGGGTATCTCGAGAAAGTGTCACAATGGGTTAATGCACTTAGGAACTGTTCTATCAGTAAAACAGACAAGGGTTTCAAAGTGGGCTTACAAAAATGGAGACAACTAAAATCTATCTTAGTTTTCTATACGACTCCCATTATTGTAGCATCTGAGCACCTCACAATTTTTAATGTCCTTCCAACACTCTTGTGATACAGGGCAGTGCTATTGTTCCCATTTTACAGTTGGGGAAACCTAGGCAGAAAGATACTGAGTGACTTGCCCAAGGTCACACAGGATGTCTGTGGCACTGTAGGGAATTGAACCTACCTCTCCAGAATGCCAGGCTAGCACCTAAATAATGGACCAGACTTCCTTATGTAATCAATAGTTGCTTTAGAAAATCTTGGCCTAGATGCACACAAAATAATTTTAAATTGTATTACATCTATTGGTTTAATCAACCTGGTGCACCTTTAAGTTTCACCTGCAAACTGCTCATTTGCTGCACAAGTCAAGTAATTGCATGTGCAATCAGATACTTCCATGTAACAGTGTGTTTTGAATACACAATTTCCATAGCTGCAGACTCAGATGCACCTTGCACATGTGTCTGGAGAGCATGTATATCGTTTGTAGGTGCAACCTGTGTGCAGGAGTTCTACAAATTTGAACTACTGCCTCTACAGATGGAACCAACCCCCCAAGCCAAACATCTTTGAGGGGATTTAAAATCCAAAACAATATCAATATCTTACAAATGCCACTCTCTTGATAATGAGCTGAACCAAAATCCCAGAACACCCAGGAAACCTGTGTGTGCAAAGCAAATGTCACTGCTTGACCTCATCTGTAGCCAATGATTTTAGTTTGTTGTTCATTTATTGTGTGATATTATGATTAACTAACATGGTAGGTCATATATAATCATTGTATACTAAATAGAGTTAAATTGTAGGATTATAGAAGTATAAGCTTGATCTGTAGTTAGAAGGGATAAGTATGCATTAGTTATCTAAGTAAGTAGGGCTGAAATGCAAGGCCTACAGGCTGAGGCCTGTAAGATTTTAGCTTAGCCATACTAGGCCATTGGCTTAAGAAACGCTTGACCTAAGTAAGTGACCAAAGAATGAACCTATGCCACAAGATTACGGGAATGGGTGATGATGTGAAAAATTAACATTAAGAGTAATTTTTTGCTTACAAGATACCCAGTAGTCACATTTTTCTATACATGCCCTAACCACAGGGTGCACGATGTGCGTAACTGCTAATGAGGTATAGTCAGAATCACATTATAAAAAGAGGGTGCCCAGATTAGGAAAACTGAGCTTCCTATGGGAAAACTCGAGCAGGAACCATCCCTCTACTGATGATCAACCCATGAGAGACCCATCAGACCCTAACATTATCTAGGAAGATGCGAGTATAACCATATTTGTAACTTGTGCATAGGTCTGTCTAGAATTTCTATATCCTTGGGCAATCATGACTTTAATTGTGTAACATGAATAAAACTTGTAAAACAGACTAGACCTTGTACTTGTGAATGTGTGTGTGGTCACTATCCTTGGCCTTTATGTGTTACTAGAGATTTTAAATATGAAGCAAGTAGCAGAGGTGACTTTCATTCCGTTGAGCTTGAAACTGTAGTCACCAGAGCCGAACCCAAGGTGGTGGAATACCACATTACAAAATTCATTTTAAATAAAATAAAAGGCTACACATCTCTAATTATGTCCAACGTCAGAACTTGGGAGTATTCTGCCAACAAGATATTGTAACACGCTAAGAAAAAGTTCCAACACTATTTTTACTTTGCTGTAATAGGGGGCTCAGCTCAGTTGAAAGTAAAAAATTAAGTGGTCTTGTAGTGCTTTCAGTAGGTGAGGCTGAAGACCAGGTTTAGGAAATTCTTCTGACAGCATCTTTCTCCCTCCTGCAGCACGCCAGGGACATACCGTACCAGCTCCTTGCTTGTAAGGATGACATTTCATGGCTTTTAAATGACACAAAAAATTCCAAGCCCTTTTTTGTCTTATAGCACCTTAATAGATGTAAAAATAAAGCATAATGCAGAGAAAGCCCAGATTCAAAAATGTCTCCACTTACCTTCTTTTTCAGTTATTAAGGTTGTTGCTAGTTGTAACAAACAGAGATTCATATATCAGCCTTTATAACATACCAGCCTTTATAATGAGCAAAGGGCCAGACAGTTAAAAAGACGTTCAGCTTCTAGAAGGCAATATAATGCTGTAGGAGTAGAAAAGCCTATTCATCTAACTCCGAACAAGTCTGGCTGCTTAGCCATAGAGCGTATCGGTTTGACAGCAGAATGATAGTGCTGTGGTTAATGTGTTGAGCGTCATAAAATATTTTCAATACATTGCAGACCTGCATCTCTCCTTATAACCATAACGAGGTCACATTAATTACCTGCTTTCCAAGCTCTGAGCCTTTTAAGAAATCGTCGACGGAAGCCCCTCTCCTTTTAATGCTGGGAGAATCGTAGCCGTCTTCCTCCTCATCTGAGTTTGCATAATGTGCCATATTACTCCTTTCGCTAAACACACTCCTTCTCTCCATCTGACAAAACACCAACATGGTAAAGAAAAGCGGGCACCCCCCTTCACCTACATTGTTTCCAGCAAGCCAACAAAGAGATGTTAATGATTCCAGGTCTGCTGCCTCTAAGACTCCTCAAGAGCATATTTAAATATACACATGGCTTAAACTCAAATGATAAACTTCTGGTTCCTTTAACTCATAGCCCTTTCACTGGTCTCACTCACTGGCATGTACCTCCTTGTGCTAGAATCCCATCACATTTCACAAGCTAAGTGAGCGTAGGCTGGGTGGGTACTTGGATGGGTAATCTCTAAAGAACACCTAGATGTTCCAGGAAATGGTGTGGGGGATGCAGTAGGTAGAGCTCTTTCCTTGAGTCATTACTGAAACAAATGTCTCAACATGATGTTGAAGGCACCGTGCTTTCAGAGAAGACATAAAACCAGAGTTCTGCCCCTGAAGATGCTGAATTTAACTGTGGTCATTACTAGTCAGTGCCTCGACTCGTGTGTGTTAGGACTAAGTGGAGAACAATTTCTCCTTTTGCATGTGCCACTTTCCTGAAAAGCACAGGACTTTGCACCCATAGGGCACTCACTCTCGGGGAGAACAGAAGGGGGGACTTCTTTTAATTTCTATTAAATCCTTTTTTTAATCTCTTCCAGGGGATCCCACA
Source organism: Trachemys scripta elegans (assembly GCF_013100865.1). NCBI lineage: Eukaryota > Metazoa > Chordata > Testudines > Emydidae > Trachemys > Trachemys scripta. Next base: position 11,852,552 of record NC_048312.1, read on the forward strand.
GGAGTCCTATTGGCAGAAATTGCCTCGGCAATGCACAGATGGGGAAATTCACCCCTATGCAGAGGACCAGCACAATGTCTGCGCACCACCGAAACCTCACTAAAGCTTTCTTAATGTGAAGGCGTAAACACTTGTGCTGATCCTCTGCACCAAGGTGAATTTTACCCTCAATCACTAGATCCTGCTGACCACAAGCCTTCCTCAGTCCATACCATCCAGCTTTCTGGTTAGAGGTACATGGGGGCTCCAGCGGCTTATACCACCGCCACCCAGTACAAAGAGGATTTCCACTACTGAGGACTATGTACCATAGGTGTTGCTGGCAGAAGCTGGCTTACCCCAGAGTGAATCTAGCCCCTGAACTTTTGCATAGTCTCCTGCACTGAACCTTTGAAGATTTACTAATTACTAATCCAAATGTGAATCTAATTAAACATGTTTTGGAATGTAGATCAGTGATTTTGCAAAAACTAAAAAAAGTTTCTCAGCCCCCTTCCCTTAAACTGCAGTCATTCTCTAGCTAATCATTATTGCTCCATCTATCTTACATTCATCCCAGTAGCCACCCAAAATAGAATCACTTGTGCTCCCCTAATACATATTCTTGTGTCCAGGTCATCCTTTCCGATTTGCCATTTGCTTTTTAAAGGATCAGCTGTAATGCAATTGACATCCAAACTTGTTTGTCATTATATAACTGGGTTTGATGTTTTTGTTTTCTCTCCCCCTCTCCCCCCCCCCCCGATTCCCACACCTTTAAGAATTTAAATTTAGGACAGAATCTCATTCTCATGAGCTGAGCTCAGTTGTCAATCAGATACGGTTTGTGCACTTTTGTTTTGACAAACAAATCAAGAAAAAGGAGGCTAATCAATGTGTATTGGCCCAGGTGGCTTTTCTCGTGTTGCATTCATTTTGTAGCGTTCAAAGGTCTCTTTTGTTGCATGAGGTATCCAGAGAACATACCATTAATAGGTTTTTGCAGTGCTGGGTCAAATAAGAGAAAATAAAATATTTCGTGTTAATATGAACCAATGGGCTAAGTTGACTTATGCCTCAATCCTTCAAACAAATGCTTACATTTATGGACCTGAGTAGCTCCACTGAGGTCTATAGGACTTTATTCTGGTGGGCCAAGTTATGCCCACGGATAAGCATTTGCAGAGCCTTAGTTTGCTCACCCATTTCAATGTGCAGTTTTAAATTCCCCTCTTAGTTGTTAGGACCCTGTTTAAGAAAGCATTTAGGTCCAGATTTTAAAGATATTCAGGTACCTGAGGTGCCTAAAGAAACCTTTAAAAATCTGAAACATAAGCATTTGTTCAACTTTTCTCCGATAGACACAAGTTCATCTTTTGACTTCTATGAAACATTCCTCAATGCTTTGCTGAACAGAGATGGATGTAAGCATATATTTAAGTGCTTTGAAGAACTGGGGTCTATAACATCTGTTCCATCCCACCTCAGGGAACGTCTCTCTCTGTCCTCTTCCCAATCACTCCACTCATCCTCCTGTCTGCCCTTGCACCACTGCTGGGGGGACAGCCTTCTCCTTTGCAGCTCTGCTGTGCAGAACAGCCTCTAGGTGTGCTCTCTCCACCTCACTGACTGCCCATAGTTTTTGAAATCTCATCCACAAATGTATGTCCTTTCCCCCTAAACGATATAGCTTCACTTTACTCTCCTTCTGCTGTTAATTACTGCTTTAACACTGAAACTGCCTTATTTAATTGCCTAATGCATTTGTGGGGATAGATTGCCCCAAAGACCCTTCAGCACTGTATCATTAACAGTATTCATCAAAACAAAGAAACCATCATAAAGAACAAGTTTGGATGGTAAATAAAGAACAACCTGACAGTCATGCACAGCTATTCCTAGACTGAGCACACCCATATGCTAATAACTTAATTTAATTAGTTCACAAGGAATTTCAAGCAAGGATATTAATAGAAAAATAAATTAATTAAATATGAATATCACCTGACATTTTAAAAGCTGGGGTCTTGGGAAATTGCCCCATGTAGGAAATAGGAAATGATCAAATGTTTTCAGGAATGTTTTTTGGTGGGTTTGTTTTTGAGACTGTCTAGTTCATCTGCACTGGGCAATGCCCTGCGACTGCCAGGCAGACTACTCTGAGGGCAAGGTGAAAGCAACAGCTACAGGGTGCCAGTCTCATCTCACTCTCTAAGGTTTGCTTGCATGGTTCATTGGTCATTGAGCTGAGCACGTTGATTCAGCCCTTTTTGGGGGGAGGGGGTTAGATGTTGACGTCAGGGATGCTATTGCATAAGGGCCAAATTCTGCCCAGAAAAGTAACAGCAGCTTATGGAGATCCACATCGGCCGGGACAGGTTAGTGAAAGAAATCTGCTAGCCTTTGGGGTTACAGAGCTTCAGCTGGTATCGAATGCAATGAATCATCCCAGGAACACAATGTTCTGCACTACCTAGTCACATCTGGTGCTTCAGTGACGATGTAACAAACCCTACGTGCGTGGGCGTTTATACTTTTAGAATGAAACGTCACCTCTCACTACTCTCCCTCTTAGATGCTATATTCAACCAGACTGCTCTTGATGTCTGTTCCTGGGGCTTAACTCTTTGAGCCTGCAATTGCAACCAACACAGTGATTTCGGTGACTAAAGGGCTCGCACTTCTGCAACCTGCTCTCTCTAGTGAGCTGCCAGAGCTCAGCATTAGCGAGCTCCAGAGGCTTAATGTATAACAGCTCTTTGTTGGTCAAACTTTCACAGACATTTTCCTTCTTACAGATCAGGTGGCTCTGTTCCCAAGCCTTGAGGCTGAAGGCTTAGTATTTTGTTATTGACTTTAACTGTGGTAAGAAGCCCAAGTGACACGGTGTGGGGAGCTAAATGTTTAACCTAATTGGCCAAAAATAAACCAGATTTTTTAAAAAATATATTTCCATTTTTAAGAATCTTTGGGGTTATCAGCAAGAGGTCAAAGGACAGCACATTACAATATCTCTGTGCTTTATGGTCAGAGTATCCATTCAAACATCTGGGAGTAGATTCTGGTCACGGTTTATATTAGTGTTGAATTTATAACTGGTTTATAAAAGGTTTAATCAATTATGTAAACTTTAGATTTAATAGATTTCATTCCCAGAAGATTCCCGGTACAGATATGATGTTCTAGGTGCTTGTAAGCACACCAGTAGAAAGAGTTATAGATTGTTATTAGACATAGTTATTAGACATATTAGACATTATGGCTGTTCCTTCAAAAGTTTACAACTGAACATTGACTTAATAACGTTTTGAAACTTTACTATGCAGAAGAAAAATGTTGCTTTCCCTTTTCTTTAGCAGTTTACTTTTAACACTGTACTGTACTATATTTGCTTTTGTTTTTCTTAAATAACCTACAAACCTAATGGACTCTACAACAATTGATTAACTTTTTATCAATCAGTTATTAACCCTTTATAAAGTACTTATAAATGGAACTTTAATATCAAAGGTGATCTACGTTTTAAAACCCTTTTTTCCTAAATGATTTGCAACCAAGCCACTCTATATGACAGGGTGTAAGAAAGAGCTTGCCTTACCCTGTTGTTCTCTGCAACCCGCTGGGCAGCTTCTCTCGCCATGGCTTTAGCAACAGTGTTCGGGACGGGTGTGCCTTGCGGCTGAGGGAGTATTCGATTAGGCGAGGGAGACCTCCTTCCTTGAAGCGGGCTTTGAAAGTTGGGGGTAGGAGGCTCCAATGTGTGTCCATGAATGGGGGATGCTGAACGAGTCTGCTCCCACGACTCATCCATTTTTAAACGTGGACCTAAATGTTCATCTTTGGTATCTGGGGCCCCGGCACTTGCTAATGGCTTTGATTTGGGAGCAGTCCGAGGGTGAGGGATTGGAGGCACCAATAGGTCAGGTGGAATGGCAGCAACGCAAGAGTCCACAGATTCCCCTTGTGCGGAAAGTGTTCTCACGGTAACTTCCTTAGCTTCTACGTTCCGTATTCTCATGAGCTCCACGAAGGTGTTCTCTGCTGTTGGAAAGATCACCTCTGCCACCTGAACACATAAACAAGCAACTTAAAAGTCTGAAAAGACATTTCCTCCCATTGCCACCATGAAAGGCTTCCTATGCTCTTGCAAAGTGTTGCCCGTTGGCTGCAATAATCAGCACTGCAGGTCTGTATCGATTTGCACCAATCAGCTGTAACACTTCAGCTAGGCTTTTCTGAACAGCTATGTCTTCCTGATGAGTTTACACACAGGAACGCCATAGCCAACTTACAAACCAGGCAAATAATGAAGTGACAAAATAGCTGCAGTGAAACCCAGAACAACTCGGCAAACCATGAACTGCTGCCTTTTCCTGTTAATCTAACTGCACATCTCTAGCTGCTGATCATTGTAACAAGCAAAAGAAAGCTTACCCTTTGGCCTTTTGCATAAACACCATAGCCAGTAACGTTTGCTCCGTTGGAGGTCCCTGTGGATGTAAGGGTTGGTGGTTTCCAGGACACCTGTATAGTAGCTGGTGTGGACCCAGCCTGTATGGTAATATCTTGAGGTGGAGCTGGAGGACCTAGGAGAACAAAAGCCTTGTTTATCATTCAATTCTTTTACATTTCATGCTTTAAACTAAACAGACCACTTCAAGGTCTGCTGTGATTCTTGAGGACTGCGGATTTTTTATCACCCTGTCTGCATATAGGGAAGATACATTTTCATACATAACAGGGCTAATTGTCCTCACACCTTGAACTGTGGGAAAGGTTTGTATTGAGTTCATTAGCCAGACATGCTTTCCTTGCTTTTTTTGATAATTATTAGGAAAATATGTGGGTCAAATCCATCACTTTTAATTTGGGTCCATGTTTCTCAAAGCACTTTAACAAAGGAGAGCTAAGTATCACTAGTCCCATTTTATAGAAGGGAAAACTAGAGCACTGAGATGTGATGTGACTTACCCAAGATCCCAGAGCAGGTCAGTCACGGAGCCACGAATTGAACCTAGGATCTGCTGCCTCTCAGCCTAGTGACCTATCTACAAGACCCTGCTCCCTCTAGGTTATTTTAATCACAAAATGGAAAGGGAAATACATTGTTTCTCATCCTGTACTTACCTTTTCCCCTAGCTCTTGTAAAAGTGCTTCAATTCTTCTGAATGTGGGGAGAGGTAAATATAAAAGGTGGTGGGAGAATTGTCAAGGAGACACATTAGTGTGTACGGAAACCTGTTACAACTGGCTACAGACTACCTCAGACCACGCCTCTGAGACAAAGATCAGTACAGAACACTGCGTGCTGGGACCTGATTTTGACATTTCAAAGCACCACCAGCAGAAGCAGCACATGAGGAGGAGGTGCTGGTGGTAGAAAATGAACCAGGCCCCCTGCAGACCAGAATTTTCTTGAGATATTTGCTAAATACAACAAAATTACAATGAAACAGACCCATTTCAGCAGTACTCTGAACCAATGAGGCTGAGACACAGCTGTTTCCTCATCTCACCCCACCTTACCCTTTGCAAGATCAGCAGTAAACCAGTGTTAGTTTAATTACCAGCAGAAACAACTCGCTCAGGTGATTTACACTAGTGTTTGTGGTACAGTAGAACCTCAGTGTTAGGAACACCTCGGGAATGGGGGTTGTTCATAATTCTGGAATGTTCGTAACTCCGAACAAAACGTTATGGTTCTTTCTTCAAAAGTTTACAACCGAACATTGACTTAATAAAGTTTTGAAACTTTACTATGCAGAAAAAAAATGTTGCTTTCCCGTTTCTTTAGCAGTTTACGCTAACACTGTACCGTACTGTATCTGCATTTTTTTTTTTTTGGTCTCTTCTGCTGCCTGATTGCATACTTCCAGTTCTAAATGAAGTGTGCAGTTGACCGGTCAGTTCATAACTCTGGTGTACTTAACTCTGAGTTCTACTGTACATTATAACATGCCCTTTGTTCTGCATCAGTGATACCTGGAAGGCTGCTGCAAGGAAGGGCTGGGATAGTGCCTATATTAGACACCATCTTACTGCAAATATTACGGATTTCTTTTCCGCTTAGTGAGTATTGTGGGAGGGCTGTGAGGGAGGAGGACAGGAAAACATTTCAAACCAGCTATTGCATGAAATTCAGAAGCACCATGCACTGTATCAGATCACATCTTGCTGAAAAAAATACAACATGGGGGTCCTTTGCCTGCAGAAATCCCTTGAATAATACACCATACAGAATACAGCTCCATTTTAAAAATAATATGTGCTACTTACTGTCATTTTTATTATGCAGAGAATAACTTTTAATATTACCTGCCATTTTGGACACAATCGTGGTTTCATTTGTAGAGAAAACAATAACAATGGTGAATGCAGAAGTCCAGAAGAAAGCTTGTGTCAAGAGATGCACAGAATGCCGGTCAAATCCAAGGACATGGGGCTATGGCTTTATAAAGGATGGGATGGACCATGGCTGGGGATAGACTGTAATTGCCCCTTGTGAAAGGCTGTGTATTGGAGGGGCCAAAGGGAAGGGCAGAGGATGAAAGGGGTAGGCTGAATCCTTCTGTTTGCTTTCCTTGAGTGCAAGGGAAACATTAACACTCTCAGTGCCCAGAAGGAGACGTTACTGGATTGGGGCATGACCCCTTTACCCGCCACACTGAGTGGAGCTGTTTCTACACCTCAAAAAGTAGGTGTAAGATCCACCCCTGAGCATTCTTCCACAGAAACATTCTGCCTGCCCAAATGCCACCAGCCTCCAAGGTAAAATCAGCTTGACTGTGAGACAGTCAAAGGGCCACATTCTCATTCACACTGTGCAAAGGGGACATAATAGTCAGCATAACTTTACTTCACTCCACCAGCGTGGCATGAAGGGGGCCTCAATGTAAATGGGAATTAGGCTCAAAGCCTCCACGCTGCACTGGAAAAAAAAAATTAAACCAAAACTCAGTCTTTTAAGACATTGAAAATACATTAACCTACTACCACGTTCAGTACATCCCTAATTAAAACACATTATTGAACCTACTATAAATAGCCCCGTGTTGGCTGGAAACCCAAAGTAAAAATATCTTGGAGATTATTAGTTCGTTTATATTTCATATAGCCTGTTGTGTTAATTTAACTGTCAAATCCTAGTAAGTTTATCACGTTAAGAAGCTTTCAAAGCGGGGGCGGCCTGCGGCCACCCCCATCTTTCTGGGATTGCTGGCGGAGGACACAGCTGAGCAGTTGCAGATTTCTTTTTTTTTGCCATAGAACTTAACGCAAAACCAATTTCAATTCATCTATCAAGGGCAACACAAGAACCAACACATACTGTTACTGGGCATTTGTTTTTAGAGAAAAGAAAACGATGAAGCTGTAAACTAGGCAAAACGTGGGTCGTAGGAGGCTGGCAAGAAGCCAATAAGGCCATCGATGTTACCAAGTTCTATCCTCTAGAGCAGTGGTCCCCAACCTTTTTGTGGCCAGTAGCACATACATGTTTTCAGAAGAGTGTGGTGGGCGCCAACAATTTTTCCAGGCTTATTTTGTATTTGTACATTAAATAATACAAAAAACATCATATTTAATATTACATAATATATGAATCCAGAGAGAAGAGAGAAGCTGCGAGGACAGAGAACACCGGTGCCCGCAGCCCCAGAGTTCTCTGTCCCCGTGGCTTCTCTCCCCTGCTGGGCACTAGGCGGGCGCACATAAATGGCCCGGCGGGTGCCATGACACCCGTGGGCACCGCGTTGGGGACCACTGCTCTAGAGGGCATCAGTACACACTGTAGCCATTTTGTTACAGTTCAGGCCATTATAGGCAGAAGGGGGCTTTACTTAGGTAAGGTCAGAAAGAACTAAACAGCCCCTCGTCTCACTCCCTCCCTGTAAAAATAAATGTATCGTGATCCATGCTGCATCTTTTCTCCTGTGTTTTTGGTTAGCAAGGTGGTTCGCTGACTACAACGGGGCTTGCTTGTAGTGCTCCTGTGAGCAAAGTCCAAGTGCAAGCCAACCTTCCAGTTCGCGGGAAACCATGGCTGAGTAGAGGAGAGGGAAATAGGAATTTTTTTCGCTGAAAGATGCAGTGACTATTTCAGCTCCTCGAGTGCAAGTCAATTCCTTATGTCTCAGCCAGCAAGGCAAAGGAGAGCTGTCCAGTTTTCATGTCAGTCCATCACAACCCAAAGAACCTCTTGAGACTTGTACTAATTCAAAGCAAAGGCGCTCTCCATGCAGACGGCAGTCAGTCATGAAACCTGAGTTTTAAATGACCACTTTGTAGGGCTTTGTCTTTAATTGTAAGTATAATCATTAGTGCTGTGTTTGCCAAAGGCTGAGGAACATGTGGTTTATGAGAATGTCATCTCAGCTAAGTATATTTAATAACCTCACAGGCCCTAATACAAACACCACAGAATTTACACCTCCAGGGCCTGCTTTTAAGAGGTGCACTTATAACTCCACAAGAAGTTTGTGTGAAACGGGGGTACCCTGCACATGAAAATCAGACAGCTAGTCACCACCTCAGTGCGTAAGACATTAAACTGGTTCCATCAGACTGGTGGGAATGAGTCAGCCAAATCAATCCGGGGTATGGAGGAGTCGGTGGGTGACCAACTTTTAAAACTGAAGGGCTTATGTGGCAGGTAACAGACATCAAGACTTGACTACAGTAGGTTGCACAGTTTAAGTTTTCCGTGGCCCTGATTCAGCAAAGTACTTAAACCTCTGGCTAACTTTAGCATGTCTGTAATCCCAGACTTCAAAAGGATTACGGTCATGCTTAAAGTTAAGCATGTCCCTATGGCTGTGTCTACACTACAAAGTGTGGTAGTCTGACATTCTGTCAGCTTACAAAAGTCAGCAGCTGCATGTCGCTTGAGCCCATGCACTTGGCAGCTTGCACTGATGCTGCACAGCACCTCACAATAACTTGTTGCATCAACAGAAGATGTGGTGCATCATGGGTAGGTATCCTAGTCTGGTGCAATGCCTTGTGGGAGATTTTTGCAGTGCTTTGTAGGATACCAGCAATTCACCAGGGATTTCTGGAAACTGGGGGTGAAGTTCCCACAATGCCACTTTCTCCACCCCATCATATTTATTCTAGCCCATCATTTTTGTACCTTTTTAAAACTTCCCAATTTCATGCACTGCTTTTTATCCTCGCTATCTCTCTGGACTCTGCACAGCTTGGTGCAATTCTCATGTCTGTTGCTAGTTCAGGAAATATGATTCCCCTGTATCTGCAGAACTTCAACAACTACCATTACAACCAGTGATCTGGTGATGAAGATGAGTTGCCAGAGGACAAGGAATGGATGATGGAGACAGCGAATAAAAGTGTCATGTTGTTGGGGGCATTCACAGATTAATTCCACATAGTGGACAGGTGCTTCTGAGTCCAAGAAACGAGCACTGAGTGATGGGATCACATGATAATGCAGATTTGGGATGATGAGCAGAGGTTGCAGAACTTCCAGATGTGAAAGGCCAAATTCCTGGATCCGTGTGCCGAGCTTGCCCCAGCCCTCCAGTGCAGGGACACCAGAAAGAGAGCAGCATTGACAGTGGAAAAGCAAGCAGTGATCACACTGATCGGTCAGCAGTTTGAAAATCCAAAGTGGGAACCGTTGTCATTCAAATGTGCAAGGCCAGTAAGCATCTTCTGTTGCACACAAGTGTGACTCTTGACAGTTGGCAGGAAATAGCAGAAGGGGATTTGAAGCAGTGGGGTTCCCGACTGTAGTGGGGACGATAGATAGGATGCATATCCTTATTCTAGCACCAACCCATCTTGCCAGCAAGTGCATAAACCAAAAGGGATATTTTCCATGGTTATGCAAGTGCTAGTGGCTCACCAGGAATGCTTCACTGATAATTAATGTGGGTGATGGGAACGTGCATGACGCTCGCAGTAACTTCAGAAACTTACTGAATAAGCATCTTGGTTTGTCTCCGATTTAAAACTGTTGCATTATTTTTGCAGTTCTCTTTTTATTTCCATTACAGTTTCTGCTACAGTTTCACCTTCTTGTCAAAATAGAAAAATCAATTAAATCAATACTTTTTCAAGGTCTTTGCAAAAGGAGAAGGTGAAAAGTACAGGAAACAAAATATCCTCGATTCCCATAGCAGATATTTCTCCCTAGTTCAAGGCAGCAAGTGGCTAGCTTATGCTGCATCACGTGTGCTTGAGTATGAGTCCTCAGACAAATGTCTAATTCCTTTTAAAATCCAGCTAAACCTTTGGCCTCAGTGCCTGCTTGTGGCAGTGAGTCCCACCAGCTGATTATGTGTTGTGTATAAAAAAATAATAATCCCAAAGCAACACCATTATTTCCTTTTGTTTGTTTTAAATAACCTTTCAGTTTCATGGGCTATCTCCTGTTCTTGTATTAAAAGAAAGGGTAGATAGGAATACCCAATTTATCTCCTCTATATCAATCATCATTCTGGATACCTCTATCATGTCACCTCTTAACTGTCTCCTCTCTAGATTAAACAGTTCCAATCTTTTCAATCTCTTCTCATGTGGACATCTTTCCAGTCATTTTCCACTGTCCATCTCTGGATATCTTCGCTATCACAGATATTTCCTTGGTCTTGTTTCCCACTCTGCCAACCCCTCCAATCGCATTCAGAATTTTGTCCTTCTCTATTAATTAAATGGTAACTTTCTTTAGCCACTAATTGAATTACACAATAATACCTGCTAAAAGTGATGAAAATAGTGCTATTTTTTAAAACCAATGAACTGCTTCCTGAAGTTTTGGTTAAACTAAATGGAGAATCAAAGCATAAACAGTGGCTGAATTAAGCACAAAGCAATGTGTGCAACTTCTGCCTATACGGGAGCTTGTCAATCCAAAACAATTCAGCTAGTGCCCTGATAAAACCAATTGTTAATTATGCTTAGCCATGTCCCACAGCTATTAAAGTACATGAACCACATTGTAATATCTTCAGAAGCTGGTTTCTTGAGTTTTTATACTCATAAGAGCGGTTTTCCCTGGGAACATTTGTTACTGAGCAGTTCCATGGTCAGCATCAAAGCACACTGGCAATTCATTTTAAGGGACAATGATAAGCATTCTAGGGCTTCTTTTATTTATTTTAACTTAACATCAACACTTTCAAAGAGCTTAATCCACTAAACAAAGGCACTAGGAGAGGAGATGAAACAATGGAATGATATAAAATACATATGGGTGACAACAAATATTTGCGGCAGGTGTTTACTGATCAGGATAAGCCGGTGACTGTGGGATGGGTTAAAGCAGCAGATCGTAACGTTATTAAGTTAACACTAAGAAGGGGTGCTAGCTACCCCATCTCCTCCAATTCTCACATACCAGGCATTTATGTGAGTCTAGTGCAGGAGTTACAGGCCTCCCATCATATAACCTTATAACTCAGGATAGACTCTCCTGAGACTACCCCAATGATTAAGGTGACTTTTCTGAATCCTCTCACCCTTTGCCCGGCCAGGGGGACAAAGGATACCAAAGAGGGACCTTGGTCTGTGAAGATTTCAGGTTTCTCCTTCTCCCACAGGCTCAAGGTCCACCAACAGTATTCCAGGTGTCTTAGTTCTGGGAACTGGCCCTTTCGCCTTTCAACCGCACCGGACACTGTCTGCAAGTTGCAATGAACTAAACATTAACGCAGATGATGTTATGCCTAAATCCTACTCCTATTTAACCTAACTGCGCCTCCTAGATGCTGACAGGTAAAAAAACCCACCAGACCTCTGCCAATTTGGCCCCAATGGAAAAATTTCTTCTTGAACCTAAAATAGGTGATTGGTCAGACCAGACATCCTAAAAACACAGTTCCTATTCTACGATGACAGGGAGAGAGGGTAGGGCAGGCAGCTAAAATGGAGCAAGAGACTCCAAAAGATCCAGCCAAAGGTTTAAATTAAAGGGGGGGAGGGAGCAAGGGACCAATCAGTGTTTACATTTAAGCACATGCTTAAGTGCTCCGGTGGGCCAAGAACTAAAGACCAACCTTCGCAGCATTAAAGAGTCACTTAAAAAGCTGTTGATCAGATCAAAAGGATGTGTGTTTCAAGTATTAATCCTGCAAACATATGACTTTTTGTGCTGTGTCTGGAATCAGTAAGGGGCAGCCTCTCTTGGGCCTGTGTTTTTAAGGCAGTTGCCCTCTACTGCTCTGGAACATGGCTAGTTGCCTTGTTCAACTTGCTCAGAATTCACATAACACTTCCCCCCCACCCTTTTTAGTACAAGTGGTTTTCTCTGGAGAGGGTACACACTACTGATCAGGGCAGGAGAGCGTGAGGCTTTCCAACCTTCAAAGAAAGTAACTCCATCTATTCACCAGTAGGCCCCTTTGAAGCCCTTTGGAAAATGCCAGCATGAAAGTTAACGGCTGCCTGTGGCCATTTATGGTGTGCTTCACTCTGCACTGTCTACTAAAGCTGACATTTGCCATGGCAACCACTAGACCCTGGGACACCTACTCACCCATATGCATCTTTCCTCAAAGCAGCACAATAACAATGTGCCCTTCAGTTAAACTATCTTTATTACTTTCTCAGCATCTTTTAAAATAACCTTTGAAATACGTTCCTTAACACGATAGATCATAAGGTTGTGGTTTAGGTGGGGGAACAGTCCAGGGTCACAGAGTAAATCTGTACATATAAGATGGTAAGAACAGCCCTATTAAGACATCTGACTTTCTTTCCATCCATGTTCGCTTTCTCCTCCTTTTACCTGGGGTTTAGAAGCAGGGAAACATGGTTGCTTACTGCTGGTAATACCTGCAAGAGAAAAATATGGAACATGCTGTAATTTTAACTTCTATTTCTGCCCCTTATTTCAAGACATCTCTCCCTTTGTTTCAATATCTATAATGCTGAAATTCAAGAACCAAACTGTTAGCTGCGACAGATCCCGACTAACACGGCTACCCCTCTGATACTTGAAACTGTTAGCTGTTCATTGTGGACAATTTTATTACACTGTGAAACAATCAGAAACTGACATGGATTTGCAACAATGCCCCTGGTTGGGTTATCAGCTGTGACTGACCTGGGGCACCTGGATCTCAAAGTATGAGTTTTTTGCTGCCTGTTAGTTCCTATGCAGTAGCTGCCTGAAACCACTCTACATGATCTAGCCACTAGGGGAAGACAAAGAGCTACCCAGGCTTAGAGCAGGTTACGTAGTGTCATCAGCACTGAGTATAGTGAATATTTGGTGACCATTTTCACCAAGGACGTCTCTCAGGTGCGGAAGGATTGGTAAATACTGATGAGGCCCCCTAGTCTTATCCGATTCCCATTCAATGACTTCAACTGATGCCATGCAGGATCAGGCCCAATGAGCTACAGTCCATATAATGTCAGAGACATTGGGGGCTTTTTAAAGCAAAATTGGACATTAGGATAGAATGTGCAAACCTTCCATTCTGACATTTTCCATTTTGTTGCAAATATTCCACACAGCCCTAAGTGTCACGTGCCATTGGTTTCTTCCCCTTGCTGCAATTTACTCTCCTTGGTTGTTGAAAATACCATATTTATAGGCACCATCACAGCATGCTTATTTGGCTGGGTTTGCATAGCACAGGGGTCGGCAACCTACGGCATGCATGCCAAACACGGCATGCAAGCCGATTTTGAGTGGCATGGTGCTGCCTGCCACGGTCCCGGCCGCCAGCCCCAATCAGCCCCCCGCCCACCGCTCTCCCCTGCGGGGGCAGGAGGCAGAAGCTTGGTCCTGCGGCAGCCAAGCTTCTCCCCTCCCCCGCTTCTTCCCCCAGCGTGGTGCTTTCCTGCCCCTCCTCCTCTCCTTCCCTGCGCTGATCAGCTGATGGCCCTTGCGAGGAGGAGGGGGATGAGTGGCAGCGTGCTTGCTGCTCCGTAGAGGAGGCAGAGAAGAGGTAGGGATGGGACCTTGGGGAAGGGGGTAGAACAGGGCATATCCCTCCCAGCCCCCTGCCATGAGCTGCTCAGGGCAGGGGGCACTCCCACCAGCCGAGCACCCCAGCCCTGACCCCACACACACACCCAGCCTTCTGCCCTGCACCTCCACACACACCCCAGCCCTCTGCCCTGACCCCTGAACTCCCCCCATACACCCACTGCCCTCTGTCCTGACCCCGAAACCCCCCACAGCCTCAGCCTTCTGCCCTGCACCCCCACACACCCCAGCCCTCTGCCCTGACCCCTGAACCCCCCCTGCCCAGGTCTGGGGTCCTGGCTGCCAGCCCCTTGCCAGCCGGCGTCCCAGCCGCAGGCCCCGCTCGGCCCGCTGCCGGCCTAGGTGAACAGAACCCAAGACTGGCAGAGGCTGAGCAGGCTGGCGGCATAAGATCCGCATTTTAATTTAATTTTAACTGAAGCTTCTTAAACATTTTGAAAACCTTGTTTACTTTCCATACAACAATAGTTTAGTTATATAATATAGACTTATAGAGAGAGACCTTCTAAAAAACGTTAAAATGTATTACCGGCACGCGAAACCTTAAATTAGGGTGAATAAATGAAGACCTGGCACACCACTTCCCAAAGACCCCTGGTCTAGCATTTGGGACTGGGAAGTTGTCTCTAAGTGGGTCTCTTCAATGTGTACAGTCCTCTTCCTTGCTGTGTTTTGGGGGTGAATGGTCAAGCTACCTTCTCTTCTTTCATTGTTCTTTATGATGAAAAGAGAAATAATGGGAACACTTCTGATTTCTAAAGAAATGGACTGTACTGAGTTACTGCTGTAGAAAAAATGGTATGGGGATATCTGCGGGGCTAAATCTCCTCAGATCCTTCATTCTGACCCCATCCTTGGTTAGGATATGTCTACACTTAAACTGCTACAGCACCACGGATGCAGCGCTGCTGCAGTGCTTCAGTATAGACTCTCACTGCAGCAACGGGAGGGGTTCTCCTGTTGCTATAGTGAATCCACCTCCCTCAGAGTCGGTAGCTAGGTCAATGGAAGAATTCTTGTGTTGACCTAGCGCTGTCTACACCAGGGCTTAGGTCAGTATAGCTGTGTCTCTCAGGGGTGAGGATTGGGAGGCATAGCTACGTCGCTGTCAATTTTCAATGTAGATCAGCTCTCAGGCAAATTCCTACACTTCAACAGAAATTCGCCTTAGTAAGAGAGTAAAAGCCAAGGAAGGCCCTCGGGATTTGGACCTATACGATTAAGCAGCACTTTCTGCTGTTCATGTTCAGCATATGAAATACAGATCATGCTGAGAGAGTGACTTGAACTCCCAAAGCAAAACAATTCAGAGTTGAACCTGAAACTATTTCTCCACTAATAGGGCTGGCAATGCACCACATACAGAAGTAACAATTCCCCCTTGGGAGTGTATGTCTGTGTTACCACCAGTAATGTCAATGGAATTATGCACATGCACAGAGGATGGTTGGATGATGCCACACACTTAGAAGCAGAAATCCAACGCCAGTATGATGCCATGATATGGTCCATAGTATGTAACTCACTATGATAGTCAGCCAGGGAGGGGCCACGGCACCCAGATGTACTGATTCAGAGCATCACCTGGGCAGCCTCTGCTGGCTCCTGTAGAGCAGAGGTTCCCCAGCTTTTTTTGCTGCACCCCCATTCTCCATGGGGCACAAAGTGACCCAACAAGGGGAGCTGACCGCTCACATCCAAGGCGGTGGCAGGATCCAGTTGGCTCCATCCCCGAAGAAGCCCATGGCACAGCAGCATGGAACGGACTGGGGCTGGACTCTGCACCCTCTATTCCCCCTGCCCAGAGCCACTCGCTCCCATGGGCTCGGGAGGGTTTAAATTACATGAGGCTGCAGCTGGCCAGGTGTCCGGACCAGGGCAGGGCAGCAGCAGGGAGCCCCCGGCAGTCAGGGAGGGAAAGAGGTGAAGAGCAGCGCCTAGGATGGGCAAGATTGGGTTGTCCCAACCCCCACTGAGTACTGGAGGGGACACTGTTCACTCTCCCTGCCCTGCCTGAACAGCCCTTAGCTCCACCTTGCACCTCCTGTTAGCTTCCCCTGCCCTGGCTGTGCCCCACACAATTTAAAAAGCAGTGCAGTAGAGCCGATATACAACTTTACATCTGCCAGTCCCACTCCCCTCGCACACAAGGCACAGGCAGCACTGCCAGCTGCCCTCCCACAGCAGTGAATTCACATTCCAGCACAGCTGTCCCTGTGGGCGTAGGGGTGTGCATAATACACCCCCCGCAGGAGGGTTGGGGGGGAAATCAAGCCTAGTGTTTTTAGAAGTGACCAAAGAGTCCAAGCTATCTTTTATTTTACTCTTTACAAGCCACCAAAATGATTTAAAGCTGCATTTCTTACAACACAATTCATGCCTGGGCTGAGGATATTTTTGTGCAGTTATAAACCAATGCACTTTCAAAACAGTTGAGTTACAATCCTATTAGCTCCCTACCGGGCACCGCTATTATCCTGCATGTCTCCTTATACATAAACCGCCTGAACGAGGGGGGGAAACAGAATCGACTCCAGTTACTTTGCTGAAATCTTATCACAACAGGCAGCCAATCAAGTCATAGAACAGTACATGCCATTGGACTGAAATTTCACTCACCATGAGCCACATGTAGTTCATCTCTCCTCTGAACTGCAGCTAAGGCAGGCAAGACTCTGAAAGTCTGAGTAGATGAGGAGTTCTCTCCTTGCAAATGGCTCCTTCCAGTAGGTAGATGAACGAAGGAAAGCAACTGCATTGCGGTGCAGGTGGATTGTTGCCATTGTCTTTATTAGTGGTGTTCCTCACTGGGAAGGTGTTTGAATTCTTTCAGATATTGTTGGTGATGATCTCTGGATCGTGCCGCTGCTCACGTCACACATACCATCAATTCTGTGACCGTCCTTACAAACCATTTTGTGTTACATCATTTCTGAAACATTCCTTGGTCTCCTTCAGTTGCTGGAGCAAGTTTGATAACGTTGCTCAAACGTTGGTAATCAAACACAGCATGGAATAACACAACCAACTACCCTTGGCTTTTTAAAGTCTATCACATTTTTTAGCTTTAAACATTCAAGTTGTGTCTGTGGACAGGGCCCCAGACGGGAGTCAGGAGAGTTGAGTTCTACTCCCTGTACTTCTGCTGTCTAGCTGCGTGATCTTGGAAAACAGTTAGCATCTCTGTGCTTCAATTTTCCCAATGGGAATAAAGATACTGACCCACCTTTGTAAAGTGCTTTCAGATCTACGGCTGAAAAGCACCACAGAAATATTATTAACGGTAAACAAAGAAAATGGCACGAAAATCGGTAGCTATTCACATTTCTATAGGTAGATCAATTAGAAACCCAGGGAGGTTATTCTGAACAGGCTCTGAACATGCAGCATATGGGACCACAGTATTTACAGGTTCAATGATGATGATAAACTTGGCTGTCTCTAATTTATGATCTGGCAGGGGTATCTTCCTGAAACACCCCAGTCTCTAGACACAGGAGTGGACAATGCCGTAGTAGCTGGACAGGAATGAACTAGAAATGCCCTAAAAGGATTTTTCCATCTCTAATTTCTAGGCTTCTATAAAATGAAACATTGTCTACTACATTTTAATAGTGTGGGCCCTTAGACCTCAATTAGCAGGACCACTAAGATGAGCAAGTGTTACTTTATGTAAGAGTTGCAGAATCAGGTCTTAGGGCTAGAAAAACGTTGATGGACAAGACCCCTGTAATTCTAATATCACAAGAATTTTTCAAATACTAAGAGCTTTGTACCAATCTGAACCAGAGCTGTAGGTGCAGAAAACAGTTGAAATGTTATTATCCATTTTTTAAAAATGATGATCTCTTTATTATCACTTAGTATTTACTTCTCCTCCAATCCCTCACAGAAGTCATGGCACAAATAACTGCAGGATTATGCAACTTGGCATATGCCAATTATGCTAATTTACCACCCTTGGCAGTGAAGTATTTTTAGTACCATAAAGAAATCTCATTAGAAAAGTGATTATCACACTGAGACGCCAAGGTTTAGGAGCTTTGTTGCAAGCCACTCAGCTCTTGTTTGTTACTTAAGATGTGCAAAATGCATTTTCTTAATACATGTCTGATTTTCATTTTCTAAAATCACAAATCAGTTAAACCCATTAAGTTCAATGGAATCAGCCCAACTTTAGATCATTATTAATAGAAACCTCCTGACTTTTTAGTAGGTTGAGACTGAGAAATACGTGACGGTACACACAGTGTTCTAACAACAAGGGCAAACTACAGCCTTGCTGCAACTGAATCTACACAGGCAGCTCCAAATGCAAGAACATGGTCTATACTAGTAATTAATTACACAACGATGGGAAGGAATGCTTTACATTACTATTTTTGTGCATGAGGATGATTCAGAACTTAGACAGTGAAGGAGTTTTATTTGGACTAGTCTTGGTGCACCTGGTATTTCTAGAGCAATTGTAATCGCAAAGTTAAGGGACAGGAAAAAAAATATCAAACCTGCTGGCAATGTAGAAAATTCCACAAAGGCTTCCTTTTTTTCCCGTTGCTCCAGAGGAAGCTGCCAGGGCATCTGATGGGGCTTTGCCATGACCTTCACCTTGTAGGCCATGTTGGGCTTCAAATTAAAAAACTGGTACTTGTAGCTAACAGACTTGACAATGTCGAACTCTTCTTCGTTCAGAAAGATCACATGACTGTAATTACTATTGGTAGGAAGCCAGGACAGCTCAGCGGAAATCTGGGTTATGTTGTCCACCTTAAGATGAGAGGGTGCTACAATTACATCCTTCCCAACTAACAAAGTGCATAGTAGCTCATCTGAGTTACCCCTACTCGTAATGGTCTGAATTGATATTCGGTATGTGCAAGTAGCAATGTTAAGTTTTTCTATAAGAGCTTTAGTTCTGCTTCCAAAGGACACATTCATCCGTATTTCTTTGTCAACCAGGACATTGTAGCTGTTAATGGTTCCCCATCCAGGTGGCACTACTGGTGGCTCCCAGCCCACAATAACACTTTTGGCTAGTTGTTTAATAAGGGTGATTTTTCTAGGATAAGGCACAATGTCTTCTCCAATTTCATCAATGTTCATATCAAGAGTTCCCGTGCCATTGTTGATTACACTGGACTCTATGTGACTCGGCGGATTGAGCTCCAATAGACTATCTCCTTCCAAAGCATGACCCGAATGGTTGATAAAATTCTGATCCTGCTCGCTGCCTACGGTGCTTGACAAACGGGACTCATTATCTTGAACAAAATCCACAAAGTTTGAAGGGACCAGTCCTCTTTGTCCATCTAGAAGTTCACCTGGTGAGAAAGAACAACCCAAATATCATTAACAAAAGAACACTCCTCTCACACTACCAGCCAAGCTGTCTTCTAGATGACTCTCTCCTCTGGTAGTGTTGGGTTGAAGAAGTACATTAAATAATATGAAATACTGTAGATCAGTTTTATTAGGTGAAGATGAATTAAATCAAACTTATGCTATTGATTAAAATCCTGTTTAAAGCAGGGCCGCCCAGATGGGGGGGCAAGTGGGGCAAAATGAGAGTTTTTCGGGGCCCCTGGAGCGGGGTCCTTCATTCGCTCTGGGGGCCCTGGAGCTTCTTCTGCTCCAAGTCTTCGGGGGCAGTTCGGCGGCGGGGGGTCCTTCCGTTCCGGGACCCGACGCTGAAGTGCCCTGAAGACCTGCAGCGGGGGGGTCCTTCCGCCCCAGGACCTGCTGCCAAAGCACCGGGTGTTCGGTGGCGGGGGCCCCCCGCCGCCGAAGGCCCCCTGAATCCTCTGGGCAGCCCTGGCTTAAAGGTATAAGCAGCCATATTTTGCATTGCAGGTCACTGTAAGGGGTTGCAAGACACTGATAGGTCCCTGGTGAACATACCTAGTTGGTATGGCTACTTCCACTTTTTCATGTTCTCTGTATGTATCTATCTATCTATCTATCTTCTTACTATATGTTCATTCTATGAATCTGATGAAGTGGGCTGTAGCCCATGAAAGCTTATGCTCAAATAAATTTGTTAGTCTCTAAGGTGCCACAAGTACTCCTGTTCTTTTAACGGGTTAACTGCAGCTCAGATGTCCTCCGTCCCTGACAGAGAGGTTCAGAAAAAGTGCCTTAAGAGGCTGATTGGGAAAGTCTGCTTTTTCAGACAGGGATCAAAGGACTAGGTTGAACTCCAAAGGTGGGGCGTTTTCTGTTCATGCTTTTTTCACTTTCTGCTTTTGCTCGCTTACTTTGCTCTGTTGCTACAGACATTATTCTTTAAGAAAAAGACCTCAGTGCTTGTAACTGTTTTGTTCTGCTGAGTTACTGATCCAGCTGACAGATCCAAGTGGTTATAAAACACAGTAGAATACTGTTAATATCAAATCCCCAAATACAATCAGTCTGGAATCTGCACACTAAAGCAGGTAGCCTCTCCCCACCTTCCATCAAAGGTTCAATAGCAGTGTCCTTCATATTACAAAGACCCCATTACTGTTACACAATTAGACCACGTGCTAATCACTTTCACTGAAGTCCAAGAGAATCTCAGGCATACAACACAACCCAGGATTCAAGCAACATGAACAGGATTGTTTGATCTCTCATATTGTGAAGTTGCTTTGAATGTATTATTATTATGTCTTTCAGTAGCACTGAGAGACCTCAGCTGAGATCAGGGCCACGTGGCTCTAGGCATTGTAGAATTACACAATAAGAAATGATCCTTGTCCAAAAGAGCTAAAAGTCCAAATAGACAAGACAGACAAAGGCTGTATCATCAGCCCTATTTTAGAGGTGAGTAAGTAAGGCACCAAGAGACTAAGTGACATACCCTGAGTCACCCAGGGAGTCTGTGGCAGAGCCAGAAATTGAACCTAGGTCTCCTGAATCCCAGTCCAGTGCCTTGACCACAAGGATTCATTTCAATGGGGACACCTGATTGCATGTGTCGTAATATTTGTATACGAGCATGTCTCAGCAATTACTAATTGGATTTTATTAGTGAAATACTGCATATTGGTGGGTCTTTCTGAGTTCAAAATATGTATTAGCAAAAGTCTATAGTTTTCACTTAGGCCACCAAATAAACTGTTTTGTCACTAGCTAATATTGAGTTATTTGAGGTACAAATAAAGTTGATACATTTAGACAATGAAATTACTTATCAACTGGTTTATCATTGTTAATCTTCATGAAACACCTGCCCAGCCTTAAATGTAGGTATTAGGGAAGCAAGTTAAAAAGTGGGTCAACTTGTGTTGTCTCGTACATACCTTGCCATGGGAAGCAAAAATAAAAGAAATGAAGGCCCCAGTTCTGCAGGACACTTAATCATGTATGTAATTTTCCTCATATGCAGTCCCACTGTAGTCAATGAGTATGTCTACATTGCAATGTAAGCCGAGGGTTCAAACTAAGGCTCAAACCTAACCTCCCTTCTGTCAACACACAAATCACACTAACCCAGGGCTCAAACCCTGGATCCCATGGGGGTGGTGGGTCTGAGCCCGAGCCAAGCCAGGACTCAGAGTTCAAACCCTATTGCTTTGTGGTGTAGACGCAGCCCCACTGTTCTCGTGGTCTCAGAGTCCAACAAAAGTATCCCACAATCCTACGGGCTGACTTTCTTTGTCCTCTGGACAGTCAAGTTTTCCCACACTGCACCACAAACAAAGGGTTAGAGCAGCCACATTTTGGGAGGGCACTAGGAAGTCTGGGATGTGGGCTATTGGACTCGGGCCTGCATCATACAGTGTAGATGTTGGAGCCCCAGGATGGGACCAAGTGCTCAACCATTTCTAATTGGAGTTACAAATAAGTGTAGATGCTCAAACTGTAGGTTAACAAACCCAGAGTCTGCTAACTTGAGTTCTACTAAACCTGGAATTACAGTGTAGACATACCCAACGAGGCTACTTATCTGAAGCAAGTTATGCATGCACTGCACTGCACTGCGAGACTGGGTCACAAGAACCTTTATCGTATTGCTTAAGTTGTCAATTCAGAAAAGCCATTGAGTGCTAATGATGTTTGATATCTGACACACTGCTCAAGACTACATCAGCTTAAATGAAGAGCAGCCACCTGTGGAAAAGATAAGATATGATGTTGATGTCGCAGGGAGCAACTTCAGAATGAAAGTGAATGAAAAGTAAATAGTATTCACGGAGTCGTTAATCTACTTGTAATAAACCACTACTTGCCCCCTCGTTCCAATATTACTTTGTATCAGTGTCTAGCCAGAGGAAATTCTACATAGATTAGAGGAATCAAATATTCACAGCTTGAGGAGAGTCGAGGATCTTTGAGGCAAAAACTGAAATCTCATTAAGCTTTCTTGTCAGCACAAATCTTGCCAAATGGGAAATGGTGATGGTTCAGGGAATCTCATAAATTAGTGGAAGGAGCTGCTTTGCTGGTGCATAAATTCTCTTAATTAAAGGGATGATGATAGGGGGACTTTATCAATTGATTTTGGTCATAGATAACTCAGTATGGGAGTTAAATTGTTTCAAATCAACATAAACTAATAAGAAGACATAAATAAACAAAACCTTCATAGAAGCCATCTTCATCCATGTCTCCATACACATAGAGGTATTTTCCTGCTGTAAGGGGGAGCTCTGCTTCTGGATTTTCATTTGGTCCATCAAACGGGTTGTAACTGCAGTGAAGCACAGATGGAAACTTCATTCAGGCAATGAGTGTATTTAGTGAGTTACAACCCACACACCACTGACTAATAATTGTACAGCAGAATGTAGTTCTAAAGGCTGCACATGAGAGTAGCTTTAGAATCCCATCTTCTTGCTTCACCTTTTGAAACACATATTTTAGCAGGGAGCCTAGGGGAGTGGAGTCACCTTTATATTACATTATTATTGTTGTCATTTATTATTTGTATTACTATAGCACCGAGGAGCCTTGGCCATGGAGCAGGACCCCACTGTGCTAGGAATACACAGAACAAAAAGAGGGCCCCTACCCCATAGGGCTTACATAAGAATGGCCACACTGGGTCAGACCAATGGTCCATCTTAGCCAGTGTCCTGTCTTCTGACAGTGGCCAACACCAGATGCTTCAGAAGTAATGAACAGAACAGGGCAATTATCGAGTGATCCATCCCCAGTCGTCCAGTCTCAGCATCTGGCAGTCAGAGGCTAAAGACACCCAGAGCAATGGGGATCCATTGATGGACCCATCCACCATGAACTTATCTAACTTATCTAACTCTTTTTTGAACCCAGTTATACTTTTGGCCTTCACAACATCTGGCAATGAGTTCCACAGGTTGACTGTGTGTTGTGTGTAGAAGTACTTCCTTTTGTTTATGTTAAACCTGCTGCCTATTAATTTCATCAGGTGATCCCTGGTTCTTGTGTTATGTGAAGGGGAAAATAACATTTCCTTATTCACTTTCTCCACAGCACTCATGATTTTATAGACCTCTATTATATTTCCCCTTAGTCTCTTTTCTAAGATGAATAGTCCCAGTTTTTTTAATCTCTCCTCCTATGGAAGCTGTTCCAGATCCCTAATCATTTTTGTTGCCCTTCTCTGTACTTTTTCTAATTTTAATATATCTTTTTTGAGATGGGCCGACCAGATCTGCACACAGTATTAAAGCTGTGGGCATAGCATGGATTTATATAGTGGCATTATGATATTTATTCTCTTATCTATTGCTTTCCCAATGGTTCCTAACATTCTGTCCAGCTTGTATGACTGCTGTTGCACACCGAGCAGATGTTTTCAGAGAACTCTCCTCAATCTCTTTCTTGAGCAGTAACAGCTAATTTAGACCCCATCATTTTGTACGTATAGTTGGGATTATGTTTTCCAATTTGCATTACTCTGCATTTATCAACACTGAATTTCATCTTCCAGTATGTTGCCCAGTCACCCAGTTTTGTGAGATCCTTTCGTAACTCTTCGCAGTCTGCTTTGGACTTAACTACCTTGAGTAGTTTTGTATCATCTGTAAACTTTGCCTCCTCACTGTTTAACTCTTTCCAAATAATTTACCTAACCAACCCTTTTAGGCTCCTTTGAATAGCCCAGCCTATGTCTTTACTGAATTTTAAAACAACTATACAAAACCTTATACGGGTCTTTTCCTAAATCATCTCTATCAGGATCTGCTAATTTTCATGAATTACTCTTCTCCATAAAGCAATCAATTATAGCAAAGTCAGACTCACATTCAGAGAAAAGCTTTTAGAAGGCATAAAGCATTTATCAGATATTTGCACTAGATTATGAATTGGCAAGTCCTGCTGAATAATGAATGGATAATCATGCTTGTAATAATTCCTTGAAATTCTTGTGCTCTTAGTAGGCCAGCAAACAGTTTATACCTTTGCATCCATCAGAACTTCAGGATTAAGGGAACATTAAGGGTCCAATACAAAGCCTACTGAAGTCAACAGATATCGTTCAAAGGGGGCTTTGCATCAGGCCTCAAACCCCACCCCCCAGTATGCACCTGTGTGCATAAATAAAATGATAAAAATCATTTCCCTGTCCCCACCCCCTTCCAGCCCTGCTCTGCTTTTGCAGCAGGAGGAGCTGAACTCAATCCTTGACGATACCATGATTTTCTGTGTTTAGCACTATCACTACCAACTCCAAAATAGCCATCCATTTGTTAGGGTAACGTTATTGCTCATGGAGAAAACAAGATGGTGCTGCAAAACAAAGCCTTTTAGAAGGGGAGCTATACACTGTAGCTCCCCTTTGGGCGGGGAGGGATAGCTCAGTGGTTTGAGCATTGGCCTGCTAAACCCAGGGTTATGAGTTTAATCCTTGAGGGGGCCACTTGGGGATCGGGGCAAAATCAGTACTTGGTCCTGCTAGTGAAGGCAGGGGGCTGGACTTGATGACCTTTCAAGGTCCCTTCCAGTTCTAGGAGATGGGATATCTCCATTAATTATTAATATTATTAGCAGCAGAGCACAGCATAAGTTCATGTTCAAATGGGGAACATAACCAGCATATTGGAGAAAAGGATTTTACACCCCCCTCCCTCCATGTTGCAGAGTATGACAACAAAAGGGAAACAGAAAGCTTCTTGTCCACTGTTTCAAGTGCTGCCTTCCCATAAACAGCTTATTAACATTCATGGCAGCCTGATGGTGGAATGATTGCCCAGACAGTCTTAAGGGAACAAGGTAAAAATGAAAATCTGTTTAAAACAAATTCAAGCAATAAAACCAGAGTGACAGCCTATATGCTGAAGGCTGTAGCCACAGCAACACAGTTATCCTTAGCCTGCAAAAGCTCAGTGTGTGTGTGTTCAAAGCAGCAATTGCTCTCTGACATAACCCAAGAGTCAGTCCGAACAAGCTGCTTTGGTGTGCACCTGTCTGTCTCTGTCTGTTTTGCACATACACACATAGTTACTTTTAGGGTTACCATATTTGAACATTCAAAAAAGAGGACACTCCACGGGCCCCGCCCACAGTCCCCCCCCCCCCCGCCCCCAGTCCTGCCCGCTCCCCGCTTGGCCCCGCCATTGCACCCCTCCTAACTCCCTGGACTGCCGCTGGCTTGCTGTGTCCCTCCTCAGTCCCCCACCCACCGCTTGCCTCCTCCCACCTGCCACTCACCTCCTCACTCCCCTGCCAGAAACCCCCATGCCCGCCCCGAGAAACCCCGCCTGCCACTGGTTCACCGCTTGCCTCCTCACCCCCGCCCACCCGCCTGCCACTGGCTCCCTTGCCGCTGGCCTCTTCACCCCCGCTCGCCGCTCGCTTCCTCACCCTTCCCGCCCGCCTCCTGACCATCCTCCCTCACTGCTGGCTCCCTTCCTGCTCGCCTCTTCACCGCCCCCCCACCCGCTGCTGGCTCACCGCTCGCCCTTTCACCCTCCCCACCCACCACTTACCTCCTCGCCCGCCCGCCCGCAGGCCAGCCACTGGCTCCCTCGCCACTTGCCTCCTCACCTTCCTGCCCGCTGCTGGCTCTCTCACTGCTTGCATCTTCACCGCCCCCCGCTGCTCGCCCTCTTCATCCTCCTTACCCACCCGGCCGCCAGCCAGCCAATGGCTCCCTCGCCGCTCGCCTCTTCACCTCCCCACCTGCCACTTGCCTCCTCACCCACCTGCCCACCAGCCAACCAGCCACTGTCTCCCTCACCGCTCGCCTCTTCACCTCCCCACCTGCCACTTGCCTCCTCACCCACCCGCCCGCCAGCCAACCAGCCGCTGCCTCCCTCGCCGCTCGCTTCTTCACCACCACCCACCTACTCACCCCCCCGCCACCTGCTGCTGGCTCACCGCTCGCCTCTTCACCCCACCCCGCTCGCCTACTCACCCCTCCTGCCGCAGGTCCCTCAGCTCCTAGGATCAGGGGCAGCCGAGGGGTCTCTATGTGTTGCGCCTGCCACAAGCGCGAGCTCCATGGCTCCCATTGGCCGGGAAAAGCACCAATTGGAGCTGCCGGAGCCATGGAGCAGGGCTTGCAGGCATCGGCAGCGCATAGAGAACCCTCAGCCCCCACACCTCGACCTGACCTGACGAGCCAGAAGGACCTCCTGGGGGGCGAGGTGAGGAGTCCTGGCGGTGCTTACCTGGGGAGGCTCCCAGGAAGCATCCAGCAGGTCCCTCTGGCTCCTAGGGTCGGGTTCGGGGGGAGGCGGAGGGATCTCTGCCCGCTGCCGGCGCCTGCAAGCCCCGCCCCCACAGCTCTGATTGGGCAGGAGGGAGTTGGTGCAGCACGCAGAGACCCCCTCTGCTTCTGTGACTCCCCTCCCCCCGAACCCGACCCTAGGAGCCAGAGGGACCTGCTGGATGCTTCCCGGGAGTCTCCCCAGGTAAGCACCACCGGGACTCCCTACCTCGCCCCCCAGCAGGTCCCTCTGGCTCGTCAGGTTGGATTGGGGAGGGTGAGGAGGGATCTCTGCGCACTGCCGGCACCTGCAAGCCCCGCTTCACGGCTCTGGCAGCTACCATGCTAGGGCTACCATACCGGTATTTTCCCGGACATTTTTAGATATTTAAAAATTCCTCCCGGATGGCAATTTAAGAACTAAAAAGCCAGACCAGTCTATGAAAATACGGACGTATGGTATCCCTAGTTACTTTATGCTATTTATTGTTTATTTTACACAAACTCTCATGCCAATAATTGTATTTAATTACTCTCACCTCATTAACGTTTAATGAAAACTCTGACCATCTATGGTGCTACTCTGATGGGTTTGTGAGCCAATTTAAATGTACAAGATTTCCTCTCTCCCCTTCCCCGCCCCGGCAAATCCCCCTTATTTTGTAGCCAACATTGCCAATGCAATATAAACATTACTTGAGCTTTGCTCACAGGAAAATGGCATAGGCAATAAAAAAGGCACATTTCCATGGGCACCACACTGACTCCTGGCTCTTGAAATGAAGACGTTTTGATGTGCTTGTAGCAAACTACAGACACGAGTTTACTTGCTGACTGAAATTGCATGGGAAGCATACCCTGATTATACTTTTGCAGCTGTTAAGTTATTAAGTTTTGCTTCATTTAAGTACACGGGTGTGTTTAATTGCCTTGAAATAGTCTATGTGCATTGTAAATAAGCTGGAGTACATCATTTAATGCAACTAGAATAATATTTGATCTATAATAAAAACATCATCAATGAGAAGCAACTAACAGGCACAAAAAGTTGTATAATAATAAGAATACTCCACATAGGAGTTGAAATTCACCCCTGTGCAGAGGTCCACTAAAAAGGGCAGTGGGATTTAAGAGATGCATAGGCCATGTGCTGGACTTCCTCACTTTCCATCTGTGGATCAGGAAAGCATTTCACATGCATTGATGGAAGCGTCCTTTCAATCCCTCTCTGATGAGGTAGGTAAGTATCATCACCCACATTTATACATATAAGGAAAGTGAGGACCAAAGGGATTCTGGGCCTGCCTAAAGTCACACAGTGAGGAGGTGTCAGAACCATGATCAGGTTCTAGATCTCCTGATTCCCAGTTCCTCTGCTCTAACCACAACACCGTGCTGCCTCTCTAGCACTGGGAGATGTTGTCCTCCCCCACCCCACCCCACCCCACCCCACTCCCCTTTTTTTTGGTGGCATTTACAACAAATACAATTTTCTGGTTTGTTCCTTTTCCTTTTTTTAAAAAAATATTGTCCACGCTGAAAATAAATGTTCTGGAGATGTTGATCACGCCATGTTAGACTTGCTCCGATGTTAAAAGCCAATGGAAAGTGCATTCTTTTAAATCTAGCATAAATGGAAAGTGCACTGTTGCCTACAATAACAGGTTTGGGTGTGTTTGTTTTTTAAAGCCTACAAAGAAAGCAATCTTCATCTGTTCTTTTTCTACTGGCTCTTCAAGTGTGACTGCAGCCACTTAAAGTTGATATATAAAGGCATTTAATTAATCAATTAATAATCTTTTAGTTTCATGCTGGTTTGTTTAGGAACTTTCTTCAGTTGGGTGAGCTTTAGAATACTTGTTGCAGAAATAAAATCATGTTCCTCTAGAGAAAGTGAGTTTAATTTGAGCTCAGCATGGGTTCTGCCTTCCTCTTGGCTCTGCACTGTCACCTAAACTCTGCAGTGCACTAAATATTACACTGCAATGGAACTGAGCCTGGCATGAATCTTCCTCTTTGTTAGTCAGGTTAATTCTGGGGAAATTTAGACTTAAATTTAGTATTAAAACACTTTGCTTACTGAGATTTGCAGTATCAGGGAGTGGCACGCCTGATGGCATTCTGCACCCAAAAATTTAAACTTTTGCACACAATATTTTAAAATTCTGCAAATTTTATTTGTCAATAAATAAATGTGGAGACTCCAGCATGGCCGGGGGGAGCACAGGCCGCTGACTGCACAGAGGTAGGAGATCACCCTGCATCCCCCACCCCCGGACATGGACTCGGCAGTAAAGTGGCACCTGACCCTGACACAGTGCAAGGACCAGGGCTGTCCCAGAAACACCCTGGGGCCCTGCCCCTCCATGCCAATCACACCAGATTTAGGCAGACAGGCTCAGCCCAGCAGGATCCAAGTATGGAGGGACTCAGTGTAGGGAGAACCAGATGTGGGGTGACAGGGTAATGTGTGGGGCAATCTGGGTGCGGGCGGCTTGATGGGGAGTCCAGGTGCGAGGGAGATCTGGATGAACAGGGGCTCATTGGGGGGTGGTTCTGGGTGCAGACACCATGAGACTCTGCAGGGGGGTCTAGGGGAAGGTGGTGGGGCTCAGCGGGGGGTTCAAGTGCTGACTCGGTGGGGTGCAGGTTGGAGTGCTTGCTTGGTGGAGAATGTGGGTGTGGGGGGCTACTCAGGGTGGTCCAGGTACAGGTGGGGTGCGGCTTGTTGGGATGGGGGTTCGAGTGTGGGGGGCGGTCTGGGTGCAGGGTGGGATCCAGATGCAGAGGGTAAGGCTTGTCGGGATATGGATTCAGGGGTGTCAGTGTGGGGGGTTCTGGGTGCAGGGGGTGAGATTTGGTGGGGCAATCTGAGTATGAGGTGGATCTGGATGCCAGGGGGTTGGGTGGATGGGGGAGCAGCTCCCCGTATAGTGACCCCTCCCCCCATGGCAGAGGAAGCGGGGGAGGGAGGGGTGCGGCGCTTCCTGCAGCCAGACAAGTTTTTGGGGGTGGGTCTGAGCCAGCCCTGGCCGGCAGGCCCACTGATGGGGGGGCAAAGGGGGCAGTTGCCCAGGGGCCTGGCTGATTTTAAAAGGGCCCGGGGGCCCTCGGCCACCACTGCTTCCACGGTAGCAGCAGCCAGGACCCCTGGGGCCTTTTAAATCACCCCGGCAAGCCGCAGGGCTCCTAGGCATGCGCGACCGCTCTGGCCCCCGTGGGCCAGCGCAGTCAGTCCCGGAAGTGATGCATTTGTCACTTCCGCTCTGGGCCCCGCCCCCCAGGGATGGCCCTGGCCCTGGAATTGCTGTCCGCAGGTCTGCTGGCCGCTCCTTGCAGGGGAAGAGTAAGTTGCATCCTTCCCAACCCAGCCAGGACTAGTAGGTGAGCCTGGCACAGGGTAGAAGCCACAGACCAGGGCGTCCTCCTTCCCAGTGATTTACCACTCCACTGGCTGCTCCGAGTGCCTGAAACAAGGCACCCATGCCTTGCTGGGGAGTGGTGCATGACCACTCTTGTGGCTTCCCTTTGCTTCCCTGTCAGAAAGTCACTTTTCTTTGGGGAAGCAAAGAAATCTGCAGAGGAGATGAATTCTGCGCACACACAGAATTCCCCCAGGAGTAACTGAGTGCCGGGGGCTCAACACACCCAGATCAGTCAGCAGACAAGCCACACTTTCACAAGAGCTCCCTTGCCATCTAGAGAGCCCGTGTGCAGGTGCACTGCTGGCACTGAAGATTCTAGGCGTACACTCTGATTTGCAGTCACTGCTCCTCTCAGGAAGGAAGGAAGCTGGCGCAGAGAAAGCACTTCTAAAAGATTAGGCTTGTGTCTCTATTGAAAACCTTTCTGTAATGGTCAGACACAGAGCCCGAATTAATGTAGAATATTATCATTTACATTCTGAGACTACCCTTTGCTGATTTACAGCTTTTTACACACTGAGAAAGACACTGATTAGCAGGATCTCTTCTCAGAAATGTTGTTTGCTCTTCCCTGACCTCCTTTGCCGAGGCCAGCTGGCCAGAGAATGACCTGGGTGCAAACCCTGCCCCCATCTGTCTGTATGCATGTACAACCCAAAAGGCATGAAAAAAGCGGCATGGTTCCACTGTGCAAGAGGGTGGGGGTAGGATGTGGAAAGCCTGCACAAGAAAGCCTGCACTCTCTGTGAACCACGCAGCTGTGCTTTGTATTTGCATAGGGGAGCTCCATCCACTGTAATCAGGAAGTTGTTTGGGGATGAATATGGGAGGGGCCTTTGCGGATGCAAATTTAGCAGCCAAACCTATTTGCATGGAGGGTGGGGCACAGTATTTGCCCAGGCTGTGGAAGTAGGGTGTGGTTAGGATTCCATCCATTTCCCTGAACCCAACTGTGAATCACCCCTTTACTTAGAGTTGTGTATGAACAGGACTGGGGTCTGGACATTAATTACATCTGCAAAAAAAAAAAAAAAGTGAAAAAAACCACAATTTTGGAATTATATTTTTTCCCCCAGCAGCTATGTTACCTATAACGGGCGATGCAAAGATGGACTTTCCCAGAATATCTTTGCTTTGAGGTATTGGAATTCCGTTCATTATCCATCTGTAAAGAAATAAAGACAATAGGATTTATACTGTCGCACCCATTGTTAACCTGATGGGATATATAAACTAGCCTGAGTACACCTCTACCCTGATATAACGCTGTCCTCGGGAGCCAAAAAATCTTACCGCGTTATAGGTGAAACCGCGTTATATTGAACTTGCTTTGAACCACTGGAGTGCGCAGCCCCACGCCCCCGGAGCACTGCTTTACCGCATTATATCAGAATTCGTGTTATATTGGGTTGCGTTATATCGGGGTAGAGGTATACGTGCAACACATACAAAACACTTCAGATGACATGAAACAGAGTCGGATATAGGGTTTCAGCAATTCATTTTTATTTAGAAATACGTATACTAATAATGAATAGTAATTTATCCAAAGTGTGCTGTTTTATTTTAATTAAAACTTCAGCAAGTTAGCCCCAGGATGACTTATGGTAAATGATTCACCTAGCATTGTGTACAGTGTTAGCTGCCATTAAAATGTCAACATTTACACAGTTAGCTCATAATGATACCCTATAGTTAGAATAGGAAATAACTGTGGTACCTTAGATACCATTGACTTGTAACTGTAGGCAAACATTGATTTTTTTAAAATTGTGACCAGTATTAGCTGAAGAATCACACCAAATAAAACTCTCCCAAGCCAGTCCCCATCTGCTGAATTCCATTCGCTCCACTAACCCAGTGGAAAAACATATTAGCTCTGAATTCACCATGATGCTTAATGCAGCACAATATAGCAAAGCCATAATTTTGACTCCACCATGAATTAATGAGTAGAAAGCCTAGTGATTAAATTGTATTGCTGAGTCCACATAAACAGGTCCCATGTATTTTGGATCTGCATCAGATACATTCTTGAAATTCAGTGTACTGAAATAATAAAAACTCGGTCTCTCCTGCTTGATGCTGGGACGAGTTCGTAAAGGAGGGATACATTTCTCACTGTCCTCTGTTCTACGATTTGCTAGACACCTCTAGGAGAACTGAGATAGCAACTTCTCCTTAAAACAGAAGTACCATGTTAGGCTGTGGAGTCAAGCAGGGAAGCTTTCATAGGGCTGGATGGGAACTCTATAATCCAGGAGATGGGCAGGCACCAGACTGTGATTCGGAGTCACACTCTAGTTCAGGGG
This sequence comes from Trachemys scripta elegans, assembly GCF_013100865.1. Classification (NCBI taxonomy): domain Eukaryota; kingdom Metazoa; phylum Chordata; order Testudines; family Emydidae; genus Trachemys; species Trachemys scripta. The sequence continues at coordinate 11,884,844 of NC_048312.1, forward strand.
TCGGCAACCTTTCAGAAGTGGTGTGCCGAGTCTTCATTTGTTCACTCTAATTTAAGGTTTCGCATGTCAGTAATACATTTAAATGTTTTTAGAAGGTCTCTTTCTACAAGGCTATAATATATAACTGAACTATTGTTGTATGTAAAGTAAATAAGGTTTTTAAAATGTTTAAGAAGCTTCATTTAAAATTAAATTAAAATGCCGAGCCCCCCGGACCGGTGGCCAGGATCCGGGCAGTGTGAGCGCCACTGAAAATCAGCTTGCGTGCCGCCTTCAGCACGCGTGCCATAGGTTGCCTACCCCTGCTCTACTTCCTGCTGCCCCCAAGTTCCAGTTATAAAGCAATGTGCTCCAGCAAAAAGGCTGGTGCAAATAACTGGGCTGCTCTCTTGGTGGGCACAACCAAGACTCTGGACACTCCCCATGCTTGCCTGCCTACTCGTCGCCCACCATATGGGAATGGGAGTAGCCGTTGGCACTGGTGATGTGCATAGCCTGTATAGTGGTGTATGGAGGCTCCTTGTGACCCCTGACTCCCTACATAGATGTGTGCAGCTGGGCTCACAACTGAGCCCATAATGATTACACTAGGAGCAAAGCCAATATTCTTACTAACAATCCTGGAAGTTGAGGGAATGTCTTTGTGGAATGGACTGTGCTCCCTTTTGATGTCAGAAATTACAACAGCAAGTACCACTCTCAGATTTTATATTTCAAAGGCTGATTTCCTGAAGGTGTAATTTATCTACTTTTCTCCTTGGATACTGGATATGGTACCTTGGTCTGTAACTAAACTTCCGTGTGTATGTGAGAGGTACGTAGGCACCACAGAATTACACTCAGCAAGGCAAATAATGAGCAATTCAGGTAAAAACTGCTTGACATTCTCAGTGAGAGACAATTGAAAAATAATAGAAGAAGGGGATTACATTTGACATGCACTTGTTCTGTTCTGTGCTGTTAGTTCTGCTTCCTTAAATTTGGTTGCTATGCTGCCTTTTTTGGCTTCACTGCTCTTGATACAGTCTATTCACGAAGCAGTGGATGCTCACACCTCCCAGTAACGGTATTAAGAGTTTATCTGTATGTGTTTCTTGGTCAACAGACCCCGAGATGTGGCTATTGAGTAGCATATTAGTAGAAGCTAGTAGGAATCTAATTCTTTTGTAGAATATCCTGTATTACACTTTGATTTTTAGTGATGTCCACAAGCATTTTGAGGCACTCAACTTCCTGGGGTTCAGCAGCAATCCCTATGTTATAGCCACAGCATCTGAACACAATTTCAGGCTATTTACTTCTAAAATGTTTGACAGAGGGAAAAATCAGGACTGTATCCAATAAAATATCATTCCAACCCTCGTTGTTTTTTAGTTCTGTTTGCCCTCATGGAACAGTCTTACAGAATTTAATGGATTTTTTTTATAGATTTTTTTAAAAAAAGCATCCCATATATGTTTTTAATAGATAATGAGATCCCACTGATAGAATTCTATAGCCTGATTAAGGAAACCTATAGATAGGACCTTAATCTCTATTAAATATGATTGGGATTTAAGAGCATTTTTATAGAACCCTATAACATTTCTACAAGAGGCGTTTGGGTTTCATCCTTATTCAAGTCTACAGGAGTTTTGTATGTGAGTGTTGAGACTGTGCACATGATGAGATGAAGGAAAAGGAGTCATAATCAAGTACACTGAAGAGCTTGAATGGTGTTTCAGTGGATTTCCTCCTGTTAGCCCTGAGATGTGCAAAGATTAGCAATAATAAAATATTGTGAATATCTCTGCTGAATTTTTCCAAAACTGCAAATAAATGCAGATATGTTAGGAAGCTAAATGGCTGAGGGGATTCTCCAGTTTACAGGTTCAAATTCAGCTAAGAATGGTACCCTAGAAACTGGTCCAGGTGGCGATATCATTCCAGTTACTAATGAGTGGATTTCCACATTATTAAAACCAAGCAAAGAACAGCTCAAAGAGAATGATCCACTTCTCACACCTAGAAGTTGCCTTTCTAGAACAGAGCTGAGGCACACTGGCAGGGCATCGGGTGGAATAGTGCTCTTACAGATGCATTATCTGTCCTGTGAATAGAGGATTTATGTCAATCTAGCACACTAATGGGCACAAAAAAGACTGACAAAAATGTGACACATTTCACAAGGACTAAATAAACAACAAGAATGCAAGACAGTCAGGTTGCCTAGGTGGGATTTTCAAACCCCCCATGTGATTTAGATGCACAATAATCCCATTATTTATGCTCCCAAATCACTTGAGTGCTTTGGAAAATCCCAGCCTTTGACTCTTTGGAAGTGCAGTTAAACACTGAGGTGTAGCACACCTGTCCCAGTGAAGAAGGAAGGCTCTGGCCGATCAAACACATTCCCAATGTCATCAACTTAAAAAGACTCACGTCTGAATCAAATCTGCATCTTGGGCTGCCGGATCTTGACCTGGACAGAAAAGTAGGTTTGACGGACAACTGTTCTGGTTTGTCACCAGATATCTGCAGGGGTCGTATAAACTCCGAAATCACACAACGACTTCCAGAGGGGCTTTCGTTACCTACCCGTAAAAAAAAAAAAACAACAATAACAATTGGTACAAAGTGGCAACCTGGTTAGCAGTCACGGCAGAGGCATCACATGCTGAATGGGTCACAGGGTGTGAACAACCATCTGACCCCTATTAATGGCCCCTCCAGAGAGGGGCTGACAAAGGGTAGCATAGAGCAAGCATCCATTGCCACTTCCCATTCTGTACCTGTTCAGTGGATTAAAACTCGCGAAAAACTTCTAATGGACAATTATAGGGAATGTGAAGACATTTTAATTTCAAGATCAGAGCTAAGGAGCAAATAAACATGAATCAGCTCCCAATTTTTACCAATCAGTTGGAAAAGAGAAAAGGTTACTATATGAGATGACTATGTGTTCTAGTAGTTTCACACACATGCTAAGATTATTTTTCATGTTGGCATGAAAAAAAAAACACAAGCCTGCTTGTAAATACCATCTATTTATTGGCAATAATAATATTTAGCTTAGCACTTGCATTAAAAAGTTTTAACTAATTAATGCTCAATACCCTGTAGGGAGATAGGTACGCACTACTGGTCCTAATCCTCATTTACACTTTTATGTCACTGTGGATGTGCAAAGGGCCTTAACCTAAGGGTATGTCGTCACTACCTGCCAGATCGATCTATCGTGGATCGATTTATCGCATCTCGTCTAGACCAGGGCCAGCTCTAGGCACCAGCATTCCAAGCATGTGCTTGGGGCGGCCCTTTTCAAGGAGCAGCACTCCAGCTTTTTTGTGTGTCCTTAGGGCAGCAAAAAACCTGGAGCTGGCCCTGGTCTAGACGCGATCAATTGATCCCCGAATGCGCTCCCCGTCGACTCTGGAACTCCATCAGAGCGAGAGGCGGAAGCGGAGTCGATGGGGGAGCTGCGGCCGTCGATCCGGCGCCGTGAGGACCCGAGGTAAATCGATCTAAGATACGTTGACTTCAGCTACGTTATTCTCGTAGCTGAAGTTGCGTATCTTAGATCGATCCCCCCCTAGTGTAGACCAGCCCTAAGTGAAAATATATACCCAATTTAAGATCTTTTCACTGCCAGAGAACAGCAAGTCCTACCATCTCCATTCTGCAGATCAGGTAACAATGTTGGATAAGTGTCTTGCCCAGTGCTAGATGGTATATCAGTGGCAGAGTAGAATTAGAATTGGGGTTTCTTGTTCCACAGCCCATATTCTAAGTCACAAACACAATCCTTAAACTTTCTAAAAAATGCAGGAGACACATTAAGGAAAAAAGGAGAAAATTCTGGAGACACTTTGAACATTTTTTTCTGATTATAAAAATGATGCCAATAAAAGATAAAATACACCATACCGCTAAAGGAATAAGAGACCCGATCCTGCCAGATGCTAAGCAGCCTGAACTCCTAGTGACATTAAGAGTACTTTGTATTCCCAGGATCAAGCTCTACAGGCTTGTGAAATATGCTTTTAAAAAACGTGCTACCCAAGGCTGCAAGGGGGATTGGTAACATGGAATATAAAATGCTACCCTATGTTTTCCTTCACCAGTCATACTAATCCTCTGGAACCACAAGTAAGAAAGGAGGAAATCGCAAGCTGGGGCTAATTATATCTGAAGCAGCAGCAGCTGTAGCAAAACCACAGCAAAAAATTTGGGGCACTGCTGCCACAATCAGATTTCTCAGCCTTCCTCTCCTCTCTTTTTAATACAACTTGTCCATGCTCTTATTTTCAAGTCCTGGTCACGTGTGAGGTCGGCAGCTCCCCTCCAATTGCGCTAGGAGTTTGAAATGTGGTGTTTTGATCTTGAAGTGCCTGCTTCCCCCTGTTACATGCCACTAAGAATCATCCACTGTACCGCAGAGGAGGATGAGCTCCAAAAAGACATTGTCAGAGGGTTTGTTGGTATGTTCCTTGGTCCAACTTGATTCATTCTCTCTGCACCACTTTAATTTTATAGCGCAGCAGCTTAAGCACATTGACCGCAGGGAACTATTCAAGGCCATACAAAAGATTTATTGCAACCAGTCCTACTTGCAGCCATCTCCATACTGGCAAAGGGCACATTTTTTATTTTTGGAATTTCTCTCATACTTTTAATAGAATAACGATCTCCTTTCAGAAACCGGCAGCTAATTTGGCTCCTTCCGTTCACTGTTAATGTGTTTGCCACACCAGACTGTCATTCTAGAGTCTACAGATAATTGCTCCAACTGCTACAATATATTAAAAGGAAACCAGTTCTGAGGCTCATGTCTATTGGATTTTCCTCGGTTTTGTTATATCCACTGCAGTGTGAGTTCTTCCCGGGCACCAGAATGGAAAGTTTCTTCGACACCCTACCCCTTGCTGTGTTCCCCATATAGGGGACTGGCCAGAATCTGAGCCTACATTAGATCAGACAGAACAACACAAAAGCAAGATCCTGGAACACGGTTCATGTCATGGGAATTGATGGGGAACTCAGGAAGGGATGTTGGAAGAAGTACATTTTAAGGAGGTATATGAAGGAAGAGAAAGGAGCAGGAGATAACAACGAGCAGCCCGATAGAAGGTCCAAGGCTGAGCGTGGAAGCATGAGGTAAAAGGCAAAAGGATCGGGAAAAGCATAGAGAGAGAGAGAGAGAGAGAGAGAGGGAGTAAACAGGGGAGGTGGGAATAAGTGCCAAGATTAAGGGGGGGCTAAATTATGGGGGCTGTGAAAGTCAGGACATGGTGCTTGACTTTGATTCAGTGGAGAACAGAGAGATGCAAATGCAGATGAGGTGGTTGAAGCAGCAGAGGACATTAGCAAACTAGAGAGGTGAGAAGCAGGGAGGTAAGAGAAGAGGAAAGATCACAACAGTCAAGGCAAAAGATGATCGAGGCATGGACAAGGATTTTAGCCATGAGGGACAGGAAGATAATGTGGGTTTTGGTAACGGAGAGGGACTGAATGTGGTGGTGGGGAAGAAAAGAGAAGAATTACTACTCAATTTTAGAAAGAGGCAAATAGAAAGAAATTAAGTAACTTGCTTTGAGTTCACTTCAATATATTGGATTAGGCATGCACCTGAGAGGCAAGAGGCTGAGTTTTAATCCTACTTCTGATACTGATTTGGTGTATGACCTTGGGAAAATCACTCCTACCCCTTCTGTGTCTCATTTGCTCCACCTGTAAATGGGGACAATGATGTTTTCCTACCTAGGTAAGTGCAAAGTGGCATAGAAGGACACTTCAGCAGCAATTCCAACCATTCAAGATGGATTTGGTTTCCAAACCTGTTTTACTGCTTCCTGAAATGTCACTTCCCTCTCAATTCCCTCTTCTCATTCAGCTACATCTGCAAGATCATTTCTCCCCTCCTCTAACAAGTGCTATCAGCTGTTAACTTCCTATCCAAGAATTTGTGAAATGACAGCAGCTGCTCCTGAAGAAATCCCTCCTCCCTGTGCTCTTAGCCCTACAGGGCGTCTTCCATCTCAGACTATAATAAAAGCGATTACCTGAACCAGCTTAAATCATTCCCTCTATTTCCAAGATACTATACCAGGGGTCGGCAACCTCCGGCACGCGGCTCGCCAGGGTAAGCACTCTGGTGGGCCAGGCCAGTTTGTTTATCTGCCGCGTCCGCAGGTTCGTCCGATCTTAGCTCCCACTGGCCACGGTTCGCCGCTCCAGGCCAATGGGGACTGCGGGAAGCGGCGCGGGCCGAGGGATGTGCTGGCTGCAGCTTCCCGCTGCCCCCATTGGCCTAGAGCAGCGAACTGCGGCCAGTAGGAGCCGCGATCAGCCGAACCTGCGGACGTGGCAGGTAAACAAACTGGGTCGGCCCGCCAGTGCTTACCCTGGCGAGCCGTATGCCAGAGGTTGCTGACCCCTGTACTATACCATACTAGGTAAAAAGGTGAGAACGAACTATGGGCTAGCTACAGTGTAGATTGTTAGTTGTTAGCTACTGGGACTTTGCACAATGGAAACCATTCTTTTTGTTGTTGTTGCTGTTTAAGGCGATGATTACTTATTTTTAAATAAAGTGTCTCAATTTGTCCAAATTCCAACAACCATGTAGAGCTGTTTTATGTTTTTTTTACTTCAGCAGAAATTTTATAAAAAGCCACCGTAAGTGCAAACGACTTCACTAACAACAATCAACATCTTAGCAAAAAGGCAAATTGAAACTCGTATATGAAACATGTTGTAAGCCTCTTGAAATCTCTTGCTCCTGGAGTTCTATAGAAAAAGCCAGCCCCTTTGGATTAAGTATGCTGCATCTGTAACTAAGACTAATTTTACAACCAGAATATGTTGGGATTGCAAGTTAAATTCTCTTCTCACTCTGGTGCAACGCCAGTGGTGTCACTTGGTTTGCACCACAATAAGTACCAGGAGTTTTTGGTCCAATATGCATGCTTCTCCATTTATGAACTCATTGGAGACTAGGAATACATACATCCTTCCCCTCAGCCTAGTAGTCTGAAAAGTAACAGTAATAATGATAAGGATTAACGACAGAATTCACTGGAGGACAACAGTGTGTATATGTCTCCTGGAGGTGAGGATATTGGCCTGGGATGTGGAAAATCCTGGTTGAAGTCATTGCTCTGCCTGATTCTCCGCAGTTTTTCATATCAGATCACTCCCAATCAGGGAGAGCAGAGATGTGATCCTGGGTCTCCCACATCCCAGGCCAGTGCCCTAGCCCTGCAGTGAGAGATAATCTGTCTCCCACCTTCCCCTGCTCTGCCTCATCCCAAAACCCTCAACCCCTTCCTGAAAAAAATGTGGTGGAAAAAAGATACATCTCCACACAACATTTCAGCAAAAGTGTTCCAAACAGCGCTAGTTAAAGGTTACGCAACACAGAGGACCTTTCCTGGGGTTTCTCATAGCAGAATGCATCATTCTGAATCCATGATTTGAGATCCTTTCTGAAGTGCAGACTGTTTTGAATGAATTGGTATAATAACAGCAAATAGGCATGGAAAGGTGTGAAAAATCGCAGCTTTTTTTTTTTCCCGCTGCTTGGAGCGGCAAAAACGCTGGAGCCGGCCCTGCAAGGAACATCAGTGTTTTGATAATATTAACTTTAGAGTGAAAAAGGGTTCCAACTTTCTGATAGTCTGGCTGTAGGTTATTTAACTCAACTGAATTTCCCCTCACCCCCTTCCTCTAGTCATTGTTTTCTCTTAGGGTCAATTTTTTTTTTGCTGAGTCCACATTACAGTGGATGGAAGAGGGAGGGGTGTGGCAGGGAAGAGGGGTGTGGGCAGCATTAGGGAGCTACTTATGACTTTAACCTGCACCAGCTCCTACTAACTGGGGATTGCGGGAGTGCATCATGCTCCAGCTACTCCTTTTGCTGGACCCTATCTGCCCCTGTGCTCTGGGAAGGGAGGTGTAGGAGCCAGTCACCCCAGCTCTATCCCTGATGTGGGCTCCCCCATGTCAGTGCCACCTGACAGGCACAAAAGGAGGGGAGTGGAACTTCACTCAGAACATCAAACCCTGTCTCTTCAGTTTGATGTCTTGCCAGCTGAGCTACTTTTTTTTGTTAGATAAAAGAACCTAATGCATGTATCAAGTTCCAAAATACATAGACCTTCTCACCAAGAGCTCTTGTATAGGCTGTTTGTAACTAAGGTATTATGGGTCTAGTCCTGCACCCATTGAAGTCAATGTTTTTTTTTCCTTGACATCAGTAGGAGTAGCACCGGACCCATAATACCTTAGTTACTAAACACAAAACTAAACTTTCCTCCTGCTGGAAGCCTCATATACATAAGGTACATAGCATTTTGTCATGGCTGGAAACTGACCAGTGGAGGAAGTTTCAAGAATGATCTTCCAAGGGAAAAGACAAGGAAATGCTGCCGAGTCCTTCATTTAAAGGTCTAAGGACACAATTAAAGCTGATCATACTTAAAGTGGCTGGTCCTGAACCAATTACACCTTCCATTCTACTTACCGTACATTACTATTGACTGATCAATTATGGACTACACTGTATGTCTGGGGAAAGAACATTAAAACACCCTGGTACCTGGTCTTGTTTCTGACATTTGCTCTGTTTTGAAAGCTGTTCTCATGTTCTCTTCTACCCAGGAAACAATAAAAAAATTCTGCCCCTAATTCTGAGAGCTTGATGAGAACACCACTATTACGGTGAAATGGCGGATTTCAACAATTAAAAATGCTGCCTGCCTGCTTAAATATTATGGACCAAATCAATACTCAGCACAACTTATTGATAGCAATGGATTTATACCAGTTGTGAGTATTGGTCCAAATTTAAGTCTCACTGTTGCTCACTTGAGTAGACCCATGGGTGAATAGGACGTGAGTAAACTTTTGCGGGATAGGGCCTTTAATGACTCGAGGGAGAACCAGGCTATATTTTCAAAGCTTTCATTTGAAGACACGTTGTTCTTAGCCATTTCAATTAGTGATCAGCAAACATCAAGAAGTTGGGAGAGTCTGACTTAGTTAGGCCCCCAAAAGTTTAGTTGCTTATTGGAACATTTGGGGTCTATTTAAACAGATTTTAAAGATTTAAACTGAACCTTGCATATCTGCTCAAGGGGATTCTGATGATTAATTAAGGGTATGTCTACACTACCCGCCAGATTGGTGGGCAGTGATTGATCCACCAGGGGTCGATTTATCGCATCTAGTCTAGACACGATAAATTGATCCCCGAGCGCTCTCGGTGGACTCTGTACTCCAGAGCCATGAGAGGCACAGACGGAGTCGATGGGGGAGTGGCAGCAGTCGACTCACCGCAGTGAAGACACCGCGGTGAATAGGTCTAAGTACGTCTACTTCAGTTACGTTATTCACATAGCTGAAGTTGTGTAACTTAGATCGACCCCCACCCCCACCCCGCAGTGTAGACCAGGCCTAAGTCCCTTTAAAATGAATTGTTGCTTTGAAAATCCCACCCTTACAGTTACTATTTGACATTGAGGGCCTGATCCTGCAATCTTTATTATGACAAAGCTCCCATTGACACCACGAGATGGTATTCTGAGTTTTCCTTCTAATTCACCCAGTTTGGTAGGAGTGCTCTAGACACACATAAGCCTATAAACCAGTGGTTCTCAAACTTTTGTACTGGTGACCCCTTTCACATAGCAAGCCTCTGAGTACGACCCCCCTTATAAATGAAAAACACTTTTTAATATATTTAACACCATTATAAATGCTGGAGGTGAAGCGAGGTCTGGGGTGGAGGCTGACAGCTCACGACCCCCCATGTAATAACTTCACGACCCCTGAGGGTCCCGACCCCCAGTTTGAGAACCCCTGCTATAAACCATTATGCAGCACAATGAGTGAGATTGCAAACACGTCTCTTCTGTGTTAAAGAAAAATCACAATGTCCCACCATCTCTAAAGAAACTACTGAAGTGAACTGAAAAAAGAAAGTCTTCTTGTTCTATTTGACTTGGTTTCACATCAAGTTTGTCAGCCTTCGATGAATACAGTTGCTTATTTGCAGTGGTAGAGAAATGATTTGTGAATCACAGTACTTTTCCTGACGATAAAAAATGGGTACCCCCAATCCCCTTCTTAGAAACTCAGGAAGATGAAATACAAAACGCAAATCGATTTTACTTTTCCAGCTTCTCTTCATATTTATTATAAAGCAATTGTTCAAGAATCCTCAAAGCCTGATAAGACAACGAAAAATTATCTCACAGCAACGCAACAGCTGTGAGCATTCTATTGCAATGTTAGTATCTCACAGTGATGCCTGACGAACATTACAGTTTGGGGTGTTATCAATCCCCAAATGTCAGCGCACCAATTGTCCAGAATTGATTTTTTTTTCTCCTCCTCCTTTTTAACTGGTTTATTCCCTTGCATTATGGAAAATGCCTCCACTGACAGATCCTTCTTTCCTTTCAAGTATATAGTTTTCCTTGTGACAAAATCCACCAAACTAAGTCAGGAGATGTTTGGGGCCAGAATTTCTGCTGGTGTAAACTGGTGTAGCTCCATTGACTTCAATGAGGCTATGCTGATTTACACCAGCTGACGATCTGGCCTGTTAACTTAATTGCAGCTCATTCCAATTCCTTAATTGGAAAGAAAGAAAGAAAGAAAGAAAGAAAGACTAAGATAGAGAACAAATGTCACTGATTATGCATAATATTTAATTATTTGCATTGCCATAGTACCTAGAGGCCCCATCCAAAGACCAGGGTTCTCTTGTGCTAGGCACTGTACGCATAATCACCGTACTTTTAAGCCCTGATAGTCAGGCAGCTGGATGGAATCTACATTCTTGGTACCTTCCAAGTATCCTCAGATAACCTCCTGACCAATGATACTGCCTCAGTCTTTGAAAATTGCTTATGCATAATCGGCAGTGAGCAAACTCAACTAGTCACAAGGAGTCTCCGCCTTTGGCAAAAAGAAAAGTCACCTGGCAAAAGTTCAACATGCCTCTTTGGGAAACACACAATGAAGAGAACAAAGTAAACAAAGAGACAATGATACGGACCTCCCTTATGAAGCATTTTGAGATATACTGCAGAAGACCACTGTATAAAAGTTAGGTAATAATTATTATTATTGTAAGTATAGGCACAATGAGAATGGAGCATATTTAAACATATCTTCCTTATTTTTAAATTAAATTCATTCATTTAGAACCTTGTTTTTAACCTTCTTTTTAAATTAAAATAAAGGGACATTTTCAGTCAAGTTTCACTGTGGTTAAAATGGCTCTTTAACCCATCCATCATCACTAAACTGACCACATCCTGTTAAGTATAATCAACATTCTAGGAAAAGTAAAGACCCAACAGATGTTATTTGCATGGAGGGCTTCTCAAAAGTATTCCATCCAAGCTTTTTGGATGGAAAACTGAGTTTTCATCAAAACTAATATTTTTTGTGGAAAAGAGTCTGCTTTCCTCAATATTTTGTTTTTTTTCCATCAGGTTTGTGGTTTTTTTTCACAAGGTCAAATTCTCTGCTGAAAGTTTTGACTAAAAAGAAAATATTTTCTTTTTTGTTGAAATTTTCCACAGAACACCTTCAGTTTTCAATCCTTTCTACTGACAGATTGCTTTCATAGAAGGAAAGAGGAGGGGGAAAAGCAATGTAACCAACACTAAGTCAAGGTGAGTCTCTGCTCTCCCTACAGTCTACTGCTATCGCCAAGCTAGCGGGACAGCTCCTTTAACGCAAGGACCTATGCCCAGAGGTCCTGTGATCGGTTCCCACAGACAATCCAGCCAGGGGACCGTCACACAAGTGGTGGCCTATACTGGGTTACGAACTGCTTTTGATCTCTGACACTCAAGACAAGCTTCCCAAGCGGTGTTTTTTCACAAATAATGAGGAATGATCATTAGGTCAAATTTTATTCTCAGTTACATTAAATCTCAGTAAATCCATTGTAATTCCAATGACATCAGAGAGCTACTCAGAAATGGCCCCAGGGCATACAGCCGAATCAGGGCCAAATACTGCTCTCTCACACATAAGCAAATCCCATTGTCATCAATGGGATTTGTTTACATGAGGGTTTAATTTGACCCCTAATCAGCAAATTCCTTCAAATAAAAGTGTCAGTTCTTACCTTTGCCTATGGAGGTGGCTATTCCATTCATTAACTGGGACAGAGATTTACTAGGGGAGCCAAGGACATCTGAGGATGCCACCGAGTTACTGCTCAAGAGATCAATCTTTCCAGCTTGCTGCCGAAACTTCTCCAGTTCCTTGGAGAGGAGGTTAAACTGTTCGCTCTGCGTCCGACATTTCTCCTCTAGCTCTCGTACCTTGGCCTGCACAACGAAGACATAAGAGATGCATCTGAATGGGATCACAGAGAGCTTTGGTCAGGTCAGACTGTCAGAGAGTATCAAGAAGCAGGGATGGGCAAACTAGTTTGGATCCCCCTTTTCCTCCCCCTAAACATTTTCCCATATTTAGAGTCAAACCCTTTGGGAGCATATAATATGCAGGTAAATATTTTTTTCACCACCAATTTCCAAGCAAGAGAAATCTTGTTCTCGTACTGTTTTTAGTTAGGACCAGGAGTGGCATTGCTAGTAAATTTGCAAGATAAAGCCTTGCTTTGTGAAAATTTTCAGCCCAAATATTGCTGATTCAGAAAAGCAGCCCAGCTTCTCAATGATTCTCCAAACCAACCCCAAATCCTGGATCTCTTTCTGAGATTTGCCCATCCTTAGCCATTAAATCACAGCTTCCTTAATTGCTATACTACTGTTTATAGAAAAACAGCGATGGTTCATGCAGAATGTTGGTGTAGCTGTTGGCTGAATTCTATTTCAAAATTAATGTACACAACTAGATGTGCCAACTGTCCAGAAGTAATCCAGACACCAGTCAACAGGGTATTACTCATAAACTTCAGTAACACAAACATTTTGTCATTGGCAGGCTTTGACTTTTTGTTTTAATTCTGAGGCATCAGGCTGTGACACAGCAGAAATTATGTAACAATCTGATGCATTATTTCCTAATCTGATGTTTTATCATGTACCAACATTCTTTTCATTCCACTTAACCTCCTTCCCCTCCATAGGCCTAGTAAAACAGCCATGTTAATGAGTATAAACTGGCTATGAATTAGCTCCATTTTCCCCCATTCAATTGTTGCTACTGTTTTTTGGGGTGGGTTTTTTTTTTTTTGGAAGAACAGAATTTTTCAAGTGGTGCATGACAAAGACAGTTGAACGGCTACAAGTTTCTACATAAAAACCATGGCTGTATTACATCCATATGCCTCACTATGGGCACCAAACAATTATATGACTCACGGCAAGGCTAATGATGGAATTCATTCCAGGGCTCTACTGATGATGAGCCTCAGTAATTTAAAATGTTCAGTAGTTTCCCCCACATGCCCCCTGGAAGAACCCATGCATTAAAATGTCCCAGTTTCCCGATATAGAATGGAGTATTATTTTCTCATTAATAAAGTATTTCTAAAAATACAAGCAAATCTGAACGTATAATTAATCTCTTCAAATTCATAAAATGCAAATTGGTTTAATCTTGCTATAGAAATATGGACACATTTGGCTGATGTGAGTATCCTGAATGGAGTAAGAGATAATAATTGGAAAAGACAGAGACAGTGTGAAGAGTTCTAAACAAAGTCGAAGTGCTTTCGTTTTTTATTCTTCCACTGTTGGCTTAGGGTACCCAAATATGAGCCTTTTCTATCTGTCACGTTGCCACTTATTAGCAATTAGTTGAAAACTGGCAATAGGGCTTCTGCATGCAATTTGAAAAGAAAATTAAATGGGCAACAGCAGTAAGAGGATTTAGGTTTCTAGAATCCCAGTCTTTCCAATGGAGAGCTTTAGGACTAGTTATCAACTCTGTGTGTAAGAAATACCCTGAAGCTTTCCAGTATACTAACCCAAGCATTCAAAAATCATGAGTCAGTCCCTGAAAAATCATGAGATTGAAAAACAAACAAACAAACCTGGGGTTCTTTTTATTTGCCTTTTGGGCTTTGAGTCATTAGCGTTCACATTTTGAACTTTTCTCGGCAACCCGGAGGGCTAGAAGCTTTTTTTATTTTTTAAATGGAAGAAAAGATTCTGATATGATCACAGAGCTGCTGCTTTAAGGAGAAAAGGTACCACGAAACTTGCAATAAAACTGAGAGTTGGCAATCCTGCATGTGCTTGTTTTCTAACACCAGACAACTGGTTGCTTGACTATTAATAGCTAAAAATGAAATTCAGATCTGTGCAAGGGCTCAGCCCAAGGCCTATGCATCAATTAAGTCCCATTTAAGACCTATTATGAGGACTTTAGGGAGATTTAAATGCTGCACGGACCTTCTGCATAGGGGTGAATTTCACCCTACTAAAATAATGTCTACAGAAATCAAAACAGACCTTCAGAAAATTATACAAAGAGATCTTGCTGAGCATTGATAATCTCTGATCATAACTTAAACACAGCTAAATAACTGACACACTCTTTTCATTCATGTCACCATCTTTCATATTATATATAATATTTTAAACATGATTTAATTTATGAGCAGATTTCTGTAAAAATGACTGTTCATGGCATACACCAAAAATGGCTTTAAACATCACATTGGTAATCTGCTAACAAATGCAAATATAGATTCAGGTTACATTCTATCATAAAATACTCCTGTAAATATTTGATGTTATTTACCAGTTTCTGATGTATGTTGAAAAGCTATGTTAGATTTCATTTACAATGATCTGATTTTAAGTTAATGCTCTTGCCCTTCCAAATCTAAATAAAATGGCTCAGAAGAGGCTGCTAAATGGCAAAGGTCGCTGAGTTCTTACTGAAATTAAAGGATCAGCTACAGTTGTTTGAAAAGATATATGGGAAATCTGCACGTCAGGAACGTTTCTGGCGGTACTAAACAAATACAGTACTGTGATAAAATAGCACTGAAAAGCTACACGGAAATAGTTACATTATTATTACTATGCCTGTTGCTAATAGAAACCAGACACTTTCTTTAGAGAAGTAAACATGCCAACCTCCCTGAAAAAAAGGGAACAGTCTTCCCCCCGAAAACCACAATCAGAGTATACACTCCCCTACTACAACTCTGCTGCTCACTTCCCATTTCCAGATCATTCAGACAGTATTGGCAACCACATTCCAACATCACATGACATCTGCCAACATCCTGGATGCTCCCCAATTATACTTCACATGGCAATACAGCAAAGCATGAAGACAGCCCCAGCAGCACTAAAAGAGGACATTCTTATGGCCAAGGAAGGAGTCCCCATCTAGAAGCTCATACTACTTGACTTCTAAGCAACTTACAATGCAGTCATTCACATTCTTCTGTTGGCCTTTCTGCAGGACAAGGCTGGAATAGAAGGCCTAGCATTGGTACAGTCATTCCTCTCCAACGGGACTAAAAGTACGGTAATAGGCAAGTGCTTTGCTTCCTCAATCGCCCTCGCTTATGGAGACCCTTTGGGAGCTACTTTGTCCCTGCCCTCTTGAATATCGAAATGAGACTCCCTGGAAGATGTGGTGAGAGGCCGTAGACTGAGCTGCCAACAATACATTGATAACACCCAGCTGCAATCAACACCATCATGAAGATGTCACCATGCCTAGAGGAGAGCAGCTCCTGGTTGAAGAGTAGTTGGCTCACACACAATCTGGGCAAAACTGAATAAACTCTTTGAAGAACTAGCCAGGGTCCGTATGTCCCCTGTCTCCTGTTCTTCAAATTGGTGAGAACCCTCACGGTCCTGTTCAAAACAGCAATCAGCTTAGAAGAACAGTTGGCATCAGTGATATTGAAAAATGCCTCACTAAGAAGCTTCACCTCTTACTGCCAGATGGGGACTGTGATTCACTGTCTCTGGATCCCCAGGAAGCATCAACGTTGAGGTTCCAGCTTGTGCATATTGTGTTTCTCACCTTATCCCTATGCACCGATCCTTCCACTCGCTCCTAATCTGCTGCTGTTGATAGTTCAAGGCTTTCGTCCTGATCATCAGAGCCATCAACAAGTCGGGACTCAGCTACATCAACGACTACGTTTCCATCCACCACTCACCAAGACAGCTGTGCTCCTCTGGGACAATACAGTTCACAACACCATGGGGCAGCCACAGACAAATAGGTCTACAATGAGGGGGATTGGCTGTGGAATGAGCTGCCCTACACCAGGGTCTTGCCACCTTCCGGGTGTGCTGCAAGACATTTCTCTTTGACAAAACTTTCCCACCATAACAAAATTAATGGGAGAGGGGGAGAAGGAAAGAAGCAAAAGCAGAGATTTCTGTACCAGGGAAGGGAGAAAAGCCAAAGACTCTTGAAATCCCTTAGGGACCTTGCTATGAAGACCTAACTTATCTGTGCAGTCATCAGATATATATAAAAACCTAATAAAAAGTATATATAGATACATTCGCCATATTCCATATTGATAAATTACTGTTTCCACTGACTTTTATCTTCTATTAGATACGAGCCACCTGCAGGATCATAAACTTCTGGAGTCTCTGATCTGAAATCCTAGAGCAAGGGGGGGGGTAGTACAGTACGTGACAATTGGAGGCTACTTAGTTCTTTATATAGCACTTTTCATCATTAAAGAGCTTTACATTTGACAGAGTTGTCAGGAAAGAGATCACAGCAGCAGAGACTTGTCAGTAAGGAAATGGGGATTAATAATATGAAGAAATAAAAACCCAGTGATGTGATTTCTGACAGTTCTTTCAACGTGTATCTTCATTTTCATAATACATATTTATGGTTTGGAAGATTTCTAATATGCACTGTTTGTTTAGTGCCAAATTCTCTCTTTAGATGGCCCCATCTCCCTGAATAACCAAAAGGATTTATATCACCTTCCATATTCAAGATGTGGTCCACTGTAATTGTGTGTCTCTCTCAAAAGCATAGGGGCCAGATTTTCAAAAAGAGCTGAGTACCGAGCAGCTTCTATTTTGGCACCTAAATGAAATAGGCATATTTTCAAAACTGTTCAGTACTTTTGACAACCAATAGGGCTGCTGGGTTCTGAGCACTTTTGAAATTCTGGCCACTTAATTTAAGTCTCTAAATTAGAACTGAACTCTTGAAAATACAGTTTCAGATCTTAAAAATAAGAGCAGACTTTGATCAAAAGTGGGCAGTTTACAACAAGCCTTGAAGATCTTTCTAAGCTACCCTCTGAAACAGGTGTCTCTCCAATTCATTTCCTAAGCATAAATGCAGATAACTTTATGTATCAAAAACAGGGAAGGTGTGTGAAGGATCTACTTGGCTACAAGACTTTTGCCCCACTTTTTGCTGTATTGGAGAATCAAATGGAAAAGTGATTCTATACTCACTTTTCAAGTACTCAGATATCAGGTGCATTTCTGACAACCTGGAAAACTTTGGATTCATAAATCAAGGAGTAAACCACCCTGATTCATATATACATAGTAGTATATGGTAGTGCATAAGTAGTGATTAGCAAACCACAAAGGTGTTGAGCTACAGTTAACCTCAAAAAGTGTAGATATCCAATAAAATGAGAATATTGGAAACAAAGGATTATGATTCCATTGGAGGATAAAACAGAAGCTAGAGTGTGATGGAGAAAACTCATCACAGATATGCTGAATTACCAATAGTAGCAAGGGAAATACAGGAAATCACAAGAAAAGTAAATTGCTTTTTGTACAAATGCACAAAACGTTCTGATTTCAAGTTTGCTTTAATGTGAAAATTTATGTTTAAAGATATTTATATGCTGTATGGCAAAAAAATACCTTCCATCAGCTTCAACACTAGCTTGTTATATTCTGCTATAGTTCTCTGATGGATTAAAAAAAAAACTCATCAGGCATAGACACTCACACAGTGTCACACCACTGACAGATTTTAGGAAATATAGAATGCATATTTTACACTTCAGATATAATGTTATCTTGATGCATTAGGATTTATACACGTAGGAGAGCATTCATCCCGTAGAGAGGACATACGTAAGCACTAAGCTTGGCATGGAGGTGAATTTCACCCATAGGCTTGATTCATCTCTCATTGAACTCCATGAGAATCTTTCCATTGACTTCAATGGGACTAGGTTCACCACTTCTAGGTCAGCAAGGTAAGAAGTTACTTCTGCAGTTCAGTTCACAAATCTAAGTTACAAGAAAACCCTGTATATATTGCTCAGCCCAGAAAATGCGAAAAAATAAAAGGGGCAGGAGCCCAAATGTAAAAGCAGTTTCCAATCAGGTTCAACAAACAGAAAATCTCTAATTTAAAAAAATGTTGACAGTAAAGTTCTCCCTGTCCTTGCTAAATCACTGTGTAAGTGGGATGGAGATTACGGAGCTAGACATATTGCAGACAAGCACTGCAGGTGAAATGTCTACCTTGCTGAACGGGGTGTGTAAACTGTGAGTCTTGGAGGGACACGATGTGTCACCCTTCCATACCTGCTGGGTTGGGGGAAAATTGGGCTCTCAGGCTCTGAGCCTGTCTCGCCTGCTCCTGATGCCATTCGTTGGCTGGGTTTAGGATGGGCTAGCTGATTGGCTCCTACCTGCAAAAGCTGGGTCATTTTGGTTTTGTTCCAGCCCCATCCTTTTCTACCCTTATCAAGTATGCTGGATTTCTTATGATGCCAGGGGCCTTGCTGATTGCTACATTTGTTGGGTGGCTGGAAGGCATTTTTCCCATATGGCAAAACAGGCAAATGGCTGTGTGTCCACCTTCCATCCAGCATCCCAGAGGTCCAGCTCCAGGGTTTACACCATTACATTTGTTGCAACTTTGGCAGGTTTCAGTGTGGTGGTGGGTTTAAAAAAAAAAGGGGTCTGATGTGAGTCCTTGTAATCCAATGGGCTTCTTGGGCATGGACCCCAAACAACATGGTATGGTGAGGATGTACACTTCTCTGTCTTGCACAGCGAGGGATTCCCCACTACTCACCTCTCCACTTCTGTTGAGGATAAGGGGAATGAGTTGGGACTCTGGCTTCCTGCCAAGAGCCCTGGGTAGCCTGGGTTCTGTAGAGGGGCACTGCCCTTTTACCCACCCTATGGTTTGTAGAAAATGGGATCATTCATGCCCAGTTGAATTCCGTACTGGAACAACCCTGCTGGGTAGCTCCATCAGTGGTTCCTCATTGGTTAATAGTTTAATAAAGTTGCTGGCACCACATTTAACCATATGCTGGTGGGCGTGTCTCATTGTTTCTGTATCTGCCTCAAAGTATCCCAGTGCAGAGAGGCAGCACAAGACCTAAGCATCACTTGTGAATTTGATACTCCATTCCATAGCTTTATCAATCCAACTCAGACCTAACCAAAATGGAATACTAGTCCATAGTTTCTTTAAATTAGAGGCCACTTATTGTGCCCAACTGTACAATGGTTTTGTGAGAAAGCAATTTTCCACTGCAGACTGGATTGAATCTATTTCACTTGTGACTTTCCAAACTTCGTATATAAATGTTATTTATAATGAACAGTGTTGCTTCTAAAATCTAAAATAGTTTCTAAAATCTAGAATGAAGCAGACTTTGTCTATCATAGGATAGATACTGTTTGCACAAGGCAGACGTAAGACTAGATGAGTCACTTTCCAGGTGGACAGTTTGAATTCAGGCTAATGGTGAAATCACATTTTCTGCTCCCGGGATATCATTTTGTAGATTTTATCTTTTTATGTAGCAGCAGTACCTTTTGGTGAGTGGCTGAATAATTGAGCCACAGGTGAATACATTCTTAAAGTACTGCATTGTAAAATTTTCTTTACATTAACAAAGAATCTATCTGAATTCAGACACAATCCACACAGTCTGAAAGTCACAACTTTGCATAAAACACTGAACCATTCTTACTGAGCATACTCATAAGAACATCACTTCAAGTTTGGTATCTGAGCTGCTATTAAGAAATCATGCCATGTTCAAAGGCTAACCTCTTGCAGAAAGAGCTGCTGGCTTTGGTAATTTGACTTGCCTTCCTCCCCGGGTTGTAACAATACCAGTGCCAAGCATGCTTGCATAACAATGGTTCTATCATGTATTCCATGCAAGGGAAGGCAGGACTATCACATACATTTTGAATGGAGGGTAATAAGAATGAGGAAGGGAGAATTTATGCCCTAAAATACCTGCATGCTGTCCAAGGTGTTCTGGGTGAAGTGCAAAGCAATAAATTCCAAACAAGACACAGTAAACAAAGAAATGTGAAATAAAGAAAGAAATAAAATACAGTATTGAACACTTTTTTTTACATTTCAGAACAAAATATATTGAAACAGTTACCACATGTAAAAACATGCATTAATGCAAATCACACTGTACATTTCAGAAATCAGAAATCAATACTGCTGCTGATCTTGAATCTCAAAAGGCAGATTAAATAAACACAATGGTAAAATGAATAGGCTTAGTGAAACATAAAACAAAAGGCCAAGAAACTTTGTTTGATGGGGTTATGCAAATCAGAGGTAGCAGACAAATCAGGTAAACAGGAATTTTGTTTGGCTTTCAAAGCATATTTTCATTTGTCTGCTCTATTTCCACTTATTTCCCCTTGTCTCATATACTTTCCAGAAGGCACTCCATTATCTTTTTAAAAAATCAATTTTACTATATATGATAATAATGCAAGCATATGAGTAAAGCTTTTCCTGTGGAGAAATACACTTTTCAAGGAAATAATATGTACATAAATTAACTAAACAGAATCTTCTTCTATAGATGATCACTGCACCAAAAAGTTCTGTCTTCCATCAACACATGGGGAGGTAAGTGCATGGATGGAAGAACTGGTTGTACAGAAGAAAGGGAGGACTAGAAAATATGTATGTTTTCCAAAACACTGTGCCAAGACATTCTTTACCAATGAAGCATTGACAAGGCACTAGCTGCAGCCAACCTATTTATGGGTATCGTCTTTCTGATGAATTTATATATTATTAAGTGGTTATTAGTTCATAGTGACTCGTGTGATATTTGTCTCAGGCAGAAAGGAACAGTTTGTTACTCATAACTGACAATCTATTATGTATGAAATAGAAATGAACAATAAAAAGAAATCTGCCTGCAATTAGAGTGCCATTTTACTATTACACATATACTCTTATATATGTTACCCATCCAAGTGCTACAAATAACACAATAGGAAGATAACACAAACCAGAATACGTAGTGACCAGCACTGAAATTAACTGAGAGGTAGGTATTACTTACCACAAGGACTTATTCATAGCACCCATAGCACTTATTCTTATCATCTTGTAGGAGGTGTTCTACACTTCCAAACATCAGCCATTGATTCCAATGAGCTTTTAATCAGTCTCTAGCAGACTACATTACTACAATATTGCTAAAACTGTTTCTCACCCTGGGAAATTTTTCGAGATTTAAAAAGTTTTGCCCATTCTGAATCAGGACAAATCACCAAAATCTTGAACATTTTTACAAACCAACAATCAGAACATTTTTTTAATTCGGGTCAATTTAAACGTTTTGTTTGGATTTTGACTTTTTTTGTTAGTTTTTTTAAACAGTACAGTTAGCTTAAATTTCAAAATCAAAAATTGTTTAGAACAGAAAAAACAGAATTTTAAATTTGGACTATTTAAAAAAAAATTCCAATTTTTTTTCAAACTGAGAAGTTTGTCAAAATCGATCCTTTCCTGCAAACAGTTTCAGTTTCAACACACCACCATTTTCTCATGAAAAAATGTTTTGTTGAAAATTTCTCGACCAGGTCTAATTTCTGCTGCCTTTGGTTGCCACTTGTCCTGGTCCAGCATAATATTATAGGCCACGTTACATGACACATTAACCACACTGGGAGGTAAAAAAGGTGAACATTAATCCCCAGGAAATGCTCTGTGCCAAGATCATAATTGCTATGAGAAGTTGTTAATGAAGCTAATATAGATTTGTTTTTATTCTTCCCTTTTCCTCTATTCTCCCTCTTTAACAGTAGGTACAATTTAAGGGATTTATGGTGAAATGTGTAAAAAGCTTGATTTAAAATAAACACAAAGGAACTTTTAAACAAATATTTCTGTATTTTTTTCTCCTGATAGATGAATAGAAGGAGTTTTGATGGACACCTATTGCTAATGCAATCTTACCTTTACCATTAACTGTTATGATCTATAAACCGACCTTAGATTCTTTTGCAATAGAATGATGGAAAATAAACAATAATAATACTTATATAATAGCACTTCTCATCCATAGATCTCAAAGCAGTATACAAAGAAAGGTATCATTATCTCAATTTTATGGATGCAGAAACTGAGGCACAGAGACGTGAAGTTACGGGTGGTAAGAAAACACAGGTTTCTTGGACTCCCAATTCAGTGCTCTAGCCATTGGACCATAACAGCATCATCTAATGCATTAATGAGTTACAAATGAAGAGGAATATTTACCCATGAATTACTACAGTGTGCTAGAAGCAATCATGGTCTTATATGACTATAATGAGAAAGGAACTGGTATAACGGTGACAAGACTAAACAATGGCTTCCTTACCTCTAGCAGCTGAACTGCGCCTTCATGTTCTTTCTTTGCTTCAACCTGAGCCTTTTTGACAATTAAAAAAAGGAAGAAACCGGGTTACTCAGTCATGCCATATTCATTTTGCACTAGAATAAAACATAACTACAAGTTTGCCTGAATATGATACTTTTAAATCATATTTGTATAGTCTTATATTCAGATAAAATACAATGAAATCAAATTTAATAATCAGAGCCAGCACTACATGAATATATTACCTGTTAACTCAACAAAATGCCACTGATTACTACACTGTATATGGGTTTGAACCAAAGTCCATTAAAGTCAATGGGGGCTTGTAGTGAGTCGGTGTGGCTCCCCTCCTGTCCGGAAGAGGGAGCCCACGTGCAGGTACCNCTCCCCTCCTGTCCGGAAGGGTCGAGCCCCGGCTAGGACCTACTACAGGGCTGGACCTGGCACCTGCCCTGGCTCCAAATCAACAAAGTGTATGCTTAACTTTAAATGTAAGTAGTCAGGTAACAATTCATAACATGCTGCAATGCCATCAGATGTTTTGTGTCAATGTTA
This sequence comes from Trachemys scripta elegans, assembly GCF_013100865.1. NCBI lineage: Eukaryota > Metazoa > Chordata > Testudines > Emydidae > Trachemys > Trachemys scripta. The sequence goes on from NC_048312.1 coordinate 11,907,963, forward strand.
CTGAGAGTACAACATTTAGGGTTCACTTCAAATGTGCCCTGATTGGATTATGATTCAAAACTGCAAGAAAATGAGAGCCGTCTTGTGATCTGTTGTAACCTAAAACCATTAGAAGATTATTAACGTTTTTTTTAATTTAATTTTGCTACATAGTCGATAGATATCCTTTTTGTTTTGCAAAGTGCAATTTAATAGATAAAGCCTTAAAATCCTATTGTTTGATGGTTCTCACCCTTTTCTATTCCAGGATCATACATAGACCCCCCCAATACACGCCTGTCCCATCCAGGTGGGATCCTTTATCCATACAGCAGTGAGAGAAGGATAAAGCTATTGTTAACAATTCCAAATTTTGCTAACAATGTCTCTCTAGAGCATGCCTCACAAAGGTTGGTTTTAGCTTCTCCACCAGCAAATTCAGCTCTAAATCATTTTATATTGTGCCTTATTAGGGGCCAGTTTAATACGAATTTATCTTAAAACTATGTTGTGGAAATCTGCAAAGATGCGGAGGTGCTGAAAAACAACCATGTGCAAGATTTGAAGTGGAAACCAGTTTTATGTTAAGAGACTCTTTCCCTGCATCAAAGGAATAATTTAGGTAAAATATTGCTTGCCTCACTAATAGGAGTAGCCCCTTTAAAGTCAATGGAAGTAGCAGCATGAGGAAGACAAGACAAGACCTTAATAAACAGACATCTGTGCCCACAAGTATGTCTGCATTTCAGTTATAGACAGCTACACATTGATGGCACCTGAAAAACTGCAAGTGTAAACAAGAATGTGGGATTAAGAATGATCTGAAAGGTCAAACCACAATATCCAGGACCTGATTCTGGGAATAGTTTGCCGGAGCAAGGATGCAGCTTTGGTTCCTTTATTGTTTATCTGTTATCTCTGAGAGAGAAATACAGGGTTCTACTAAAGTTCCTGAAGCCAAACTAAAACTCATTTTAAAAGCCCTGGTATAGCTCATGTTCATTTCTGTGTCTCTGCAAAAATTGGACAAATCTGCAAATTTATGATGATGTGACAGGCATCAGGGATACATGGGGAAATGAAGTCAATTAACTGTTCTTAAATCAACTTTATGGTTTCACTGAAACGATCATTTAATAAAGATTCTTTTTTAAGGTAACAGATATGGCTGGCTGCCTGCTCTATCATTTCTGGGTAGGGTCTCATTTAAAACAGAGATTTTGGATTAGGTGAGAATGAGGAGGGTGGCTCTGCTCAAATACTGAAAAATATTGTCACTGCTTAAATAAACTAAGACAAGGACCCTGGAGATGCTACATGAGAGGCCTCTCAAAAATTCAAGTAATAAAATATAATGGCTAATAAAAATCTCTCTATATCTATATATGACTTTAAAATGCTATGAATATGCTAACATTTCAAAATGCTCTATGAAATTAAATTTTAATTAATGAATCCAAGTTATAAAGTGTTTAATCTTAATGAATGGATCTTAATCAAATGAAAATTTTTGACTAAATCAGCTAATTAAACGACAGCTATTTTCAGCTGGCAGTACATATGGCATGCTTTAAAAAAAAAAAAAAAAACCAACACTCTGATAAATGACCACTAAAATCATCCAAGTTAAGTGACAAAAATTGTTTCCAACAATAAATTTCATGCTAAAGGAGTTAAATGGAATAGAATTTTGCCACAATGCAGAAGGTGGTGGGCAATTATGTACAACGACATTCAACTCAACAGTTTAAAAACTGGCAATAGTTAACATTTGCTTTAATAGGGCTGTTTGATGATTGGTAAAACAGTGTTAACTGCCGATGAAAAAATGTTTAATTTCATTGTAATAAGATATGGACATTTAACTACTACACTGGACTGGAAGCAATATTTAAGACTAATGCCTGAAGGACATGACAGCTAAAATGTGGAGGAAAGTTTCTGCTGCGAGAAATTCAAAGAGAAAATGCACATATTTATGTGCATAACACTTATTTAGTCTTGGAGCTCAAATCCAGTAATAACAGGTAAATCCTATTTCAGCAAAGCACAAACACTTTGGCATCTTAGCACACGTATGATGCATTGTATCTATAAAGGTCTTTTCAACTATTAGCTATTTAATCCTTCCCTGACCAATTAGCTGTTTGCATGCCTCTAGCAAGTGCTTCATAAACCACAGGTGGCCCATAAGTCAGTTTGGGAACTGTTATTTAGGTTATAGTTTAGCTAAATTAAAAAATATAAACATATTAATTGTAAATGGGGCATGTAGGTTTCACCAATGGACAGCACAGAAGATCATATATAAGTAAAATCTTTATGCCCATGAAAATATGGTGAAATTCCACTAAAACATCATTTTCATGACTGGTATCCCAGTTTATATATAATTACTATCTGAATTTCACATATTTAATCAATAGATTTAAAAACTCTCCATGCATTTGGACAAGCCTAAGTTTAGTTTCTGGGTCCTTGACAAACTAGGTCGCTACAACTATAATTTCACAGTGAAATTGTACAATTTTAGCAGACATATAGTGAAAACTCTACCCTAGGTTTATACCAAATTGAATGAACTATAAAAGAGGGATTTTGGGGGGGAGGTGGGGCGTGCATGTAGGTACTGTTATGGTTATATAAACTCTTTGTGTATTTGGAAAGTTTACCCAAGCTAACATTAGTCAATATAAACATGATCTTAAAAATAATAATGCTCATTGTGATAACTACCCAAATGCAGTAATGGGCTACATCATATGTTAAGGTTATATTGCATACTACAAAGTAAATAAATATATGTTGATTGATCTCTCTGAGTTAACATTTGAATCAACACCCTTCTTAAACCAGGAGGGGGTGCTCTGGTACAAGTTGTGTATTTTTCAGATGGCCGTGTGGCCATTAAAGATCTCAGAACATTAGTGTCCTGGCCAAATTACAATGTTCTAGTTTGTCTAGCTAAACAATGCCTGCATTTTCATTTGTACTTTTTGTCTTCAACTGTTGTGGAGTATTCTTGTGCACTGTTAAATGAACACTGTGTTCCACACCAGAAGTGACTGTATTTCTAGTGGATAAAATTTTATCAGTCTCTCTCTTTCCTGTGTGCTGGTGCATTTTTGAGGATTAATTAACATTTGTAAATTGTTTTATGATCCTTAGTTGAAAGCTGCTACAGTGTGATCCTTTGTAAGGGAGAAAAGAACAGGAGTACTTGTGGCACCTTAGAGACTAACAAATTTATTAGAGCATAAGCTTTCGTGGACTACAGCTCACTTCTTCGGAGGTATGCCTGAGCATGGGCTTTTGGTAACATAGAAAGAGATGGGGAGAAGGGGTTCAAGAGGAGAGACTGTGGAGCATGGATCGACTCCCCCAAACAACACGTAAGTGTTTTTCACTGTACAGAAGTGAGAGACAGAGAGAGATGTCTAGCACAGAATTTAGTGTTTTGTCCTGCCAATCACAGATTCAGTTATCTGAGTCTGGTTAGGGAGAGCCAAAGGCTTTTAAGAAACTTCAAAGGAATCTGTAGCAGTCAGTAATTTCCTGCTAACCTCATTTTATCTCCCTTTCAGTTTTCATAGTGAACTTTAATGAAGTTTGCTCCAGATTTGTGAATCCGTCAAAACCTTCTGTTAACCATTATGTCAGGCAGGCAAAATGCACCGGTGTGGCACACTGGCTATCCTAGGCCCCTACACTCCTTACTCCTGCACATACACACCATTATAAGCAATCCTCATTAGGACAACCATTTCCTATAAACATTCCAGTGTCATGCGGCAGAACCGCCACTGATGTACATCAGCGCAGCTGCACTAACTTCGCTGGATCTGACCCATTGGCTACAAAGACCCGATACAACTCTCATTAACATCAATGGAGAGACTCCTATTGCTCTGCATTGGTGTTGGATCAGACCTTAAAGGCACTGTAGAGGGTATCTACTGAAACTGAATGTTAATCTGTTGCACGATAACAACATCTCCTTTGGCACTGATGAACAGTCATATTTCTTCTTGTACTATAATAATAAGTCTTCTTGCTAGCATCTGATAAAATATTGATTCCTAGAGTGTCAGGAAACATATTATGACAGGTAACAGAAACCAGCACATTATCAATCATCACCAGTTTAATAAAATCTATCCAGAATACAAGCTCTTGATAAATGATCAGAAAAACTGCAAGAACAGTTAACTCCCCCTTCCATTGCAAAGGTTCGTAATAAACTTTGCTGGTGAATCACTGTTTTATCTGAGTCTGTATCACCATAAAGTCTGGATTAACAATATTATGTTCTTCTTTGTGGAGCTCAAAGGACTAGATAAACACTGTGTGATGGGGATAAAAGCATGCATGTACATATCAAAAGAATAATGACTTATTTTTCTATCAAAACAATACAGCAAAGGTATCAGAAAGCAGCAGCTTTTGGCTTTGTTTAATGGGGCACATTACCTTGGAACTTCATCATATTAATGCTGAGTGACATGCAAGTTCTAAATCTAGCACACCACCACATTACTGCCCCATGCATGCTGGTAGTATTTTAATGTGCCTATTTAAAGCAATTAGATATATCCAACCAAAAAAAGGGGGCAAGGCAAACCTAATGAGAGCCTAACAGGCAACTGGAGAGGTTAGCCCAGGTTTTGAATGTGAGCCAGTACTGAATCTTCAGGGAGCAGATCAGTGCAGCCCTAATGTTAACCTCTGTTACTAATTCATTTAGATGCCATTTCTCACACTGTCTTTCAGTGCACGGAACAGCCTCCCAACTCTGGTCAATCTATCTAAGTACTTATATGGCCCCCACTACCATATATCTCAGCGCTCACAATGTATTAAGGTATTTATTTTCACAATATCCCTGTGGGGTACTAGTTCCATTTTAGAGACTGAGAATTGACACACGGAGCATCAGATTTTGAAAGGTATTTAGATTCCTGAAGATACAGATAGTCTCCCAGTGAGACTTTCAAGAGCACCAAAATTGGTTAGGCACCTACCTCCCATTACAATCAACAGGCACAAACCTGCTTAGGCCCTTTTGAAAATCTCACTGGGTGCCTAAATATCTTTGAAAATCTGGTCCAGAGGGACGAAGTGGCTTGCCCAAAGTCCCCAGGATATCGATGGGGGAGCAGGGAACTGACCCCAGGTCTCCTGTGTCTCAGACTAGCATCTGAACCACTTGGACCTCCTCATCCCTCTGGTTTGCCAAACCAGTCCCCTCACTTCTGCATCTCTACAGAATATTTTCTTTAGTATTATAATTATTTGTATTACAGAAGAAGGTAGAAGCCTCAACCAAAATCGGTCCCAAGGTGCTAGGCTCTGTACATACACACAGCAAGAGAATATCCCTACCACAAATAACATAGTCTAAATAGAAAAGCCATCTCTATCCTTTCATAAATGAACATGTTAAGTTGTCAGGAATCTGTTTGATGAAAGACAATGGAAAAGACACACTAAGAACCTCAATTATATTATGAAGGAGAGTGTATGGGTCAAATTGAAGCCAGGATGATCAATGTGCCAACTATTGATGCTTGCGATGGGGTGGTGGTGGAGGTTTGTTACAGACCATCAATTCAAAGCAGACAACAGGATACATTACTCCTTAAACACCTGTCTGTTTAGGGAAACATGTGTATGTGAAGGGAAAACAGTATTGTTTTGGGGGACTTCAATTTGGGAGACATTTGCAGAGATCCATTTCTTTACCCATGTCCCAAAACTGCAATTTGCCATTTCACTTGGTTTTCATTTTCTTCACTTACCTTCTGCAGGAGTTCAATTTCCTGCTGCTTTGCGTTGAGGACAGCCAAGGCTTGCTCATGCTCTAATTCCAGCTGTTGCCGCCGTTCAGCAGCCTCTCGCATATGCTGTTTCGGGGGAAAGGAAACCAACTCATTAGGAGATTTTAATGTACTTTTCTGAAATCAAATATGCTAACATTTTAAAGCATGATGCTGATCTCAATATAAAATCTCTTTGGTATGCAAACCAGATAGAATTTTTATTCTATCAGGCCATAGGGGCATATTTCCACTGCAGTGCATGGTTAGTTTGATATGAATCTCCATTAGTTGTTAGCAATATATGGCCCATGGCACACAGTTGAGCAGTTCATATTCCATCTAGTAGAGAGCAGAATTACTGTATACCCTAGACACCTCATCAGAGTATTGTAAACTGTATCATATTAAATAGTTTCATCTCAAGAAAATTTTAGCTTGACAAATTCCCTAATTGATTCTTTATTTGGAATCCTGTTCTCTCATTTGCTTCATTCATGTTCATCATAAAGAAATATTCTGACCTTGATGCTCTCTCTGCCTATTATTTATAACAACAAATACACAGCAAAAATAAGATAGGTGGATTTAGATAAAATTGACTACACAGTCCTGAAAAATATAGGGTTTTTTTTTTAAAGAAAACCTTCATTTAATGACCCAAACTAATATGATGCAGGACTCTTCAGAAGAGCACAAACTGAAGACATCCTTTGTAGATACTAATCTTTTTCATTAAAGGATAACAAAGTGCTGCCTCATATTACTATACTTTCAAATCACCTTGTGCAATAAATGGAAATTAAAAAAAGATCTCTTCCTAGATTCCGATCTCTTCCCTGCTGAAGCCGATATTACAGATTGAGAGCATAAGCACAATATGGTACTTGTGGCAATGAGGGTTACTACTTGAAAACCATAGCAGGTAACTGTGCTTGAGGGCAGAAATGATACTGGGTTGCCACTGACTATAATGGGGTCAGAATTTCTCTCACTGTGTAGAAGAGAAAGGTCTTACCCAAGTGGGTCTATTGTTTGTCTTCTTTAATGAGTTATCATTCTGGGCTACGTGGTATTAATAACAAAGGGGGACAGTATAAAGAGGCTGGCTGGTACCAATATGGATGTATTTGCTACGAAGACAGCAACATCTTCAATATTCTATCTGGCTTCACTTTGATGGTTGGGTTCTTTAATATTTACTTTTTATTGATGAGTTAGTGAAAAACCACAGCCCAAGATCTTCAGAACTACTGATTTGGGGTTTATAAATTATTGTGTGGGTGCCCAGTCTGAGACACCTTAAGAAGGCCTGGTTTTCAGAGAGTGGGTGCTCATCACTTTCTGGAAATCGGGCCCTTTTAAGGCATCTCAGCTTGGGTGACCAAAAATCAAGGCATCCAAAAATCATTAGTCATTTGAAAAAATGTTGTTTATATTGTGTAACTTTCAATCTGTTAAGCCTTCCCACAAAACTAATATAGCCTAAAAACTGCTCGTGTGGGTTTAAATCTGCTCCACCATCCCCAGCACAGGCAACTGACGATCCCGTTCATTTAAGAGTTCCACAGGGCCCATCAGAACACAACAGCACACTGGGAAGAAGTTAGCAACTTTTTGTTGTGCTCTGCAGCACTAGTTCTCCTACTGGTACATTCCTGCTGACATTTGCGAGGAAATAAAGGAATGATTCAAAGTGGAGCACAGCTCTAGTAAATACGAACAAGAGGATTTAATATACTTTGTTACCTAGAGTGCATGACTTGGAACAAGAATGCAGCCTCCCCTATGCCTTAAAAAAAAAAAAAAAAAAAAGACTCTGGGCATTAGCCATTTGAATGAATTCAAGCAAAGTTAAGTGGTTATTTCAAAATTCGGAGTTGACAGGAATACACCTTCATTTGTGGGCTAAGAATCGAGAACAAAAGGAACTAAGGGACCAGGGCTAGAAGTGGTGGACCAGCATTTAAATAGAAACTGATTAGAACCATTCCTTGTGCGAGTAATAAGCAGCTGCCGAACAGCTTCTCTTGACAACAGTGACAAGCATTAATTAAAAACCCTGTTAGTGGTTCAAAAGCCCGCATTCTGTGAAAATAAAGTCCTTCCTATTCCTGTAGTTTGGACACGGGCAGGTTGTTTACATGGTCTATTCAGACGCCACTGTTGGTGGAATTAGGTGAAGGAGGTGGAAGGTGTATTTGCAAATCATGGATTCACACACATAAATTGGGTTCTCAGGTGGCACTGTGCTTTTCTAACCTTCTGCAATGGTGTTTGAAACCTACTTTCAAGCAAATGGCTGCTGCTGAACTCTAGGGTCTACAAATATTTCACTTTGAGAAAACTGTACAGCACACTTACGTTAATTTTACTTTGGAGACACTATTTTATTTAAACAGCCAACAAGAGAGGAGAGTCCAATAATATCTTGCTAATAGTAGACACACAATGCCCAGAATATTATCATTGGAAGAGAAATGTTAGCATTCCGGCTGTATCCCTTTAGAGAAATGATATTATTGAACTATCAGTCACACAGGCCCATGAACAGGCACGATACAGAAAGCCAATGCATCTTCTCTGCCTTCAAGACAAGTCTGATTTCATCCCCCAATTTTGCACTTCAGTGGAGCCTATTCTGAACTCTACTTAGGGTTTTGTGCAGTTTCTGTTGAGGATTTAGCCTCTTGACTGCAGAGTTTATAACCAGGGCTGCAGGCTTTAGATCCTCATGTGTTTTACAAAGTTACCCCAATGTGTTCATAGGAAATATCTACTTTTCTCAGCATTTGGCTATGGCCAAAGGTTGTGGGACTGATTTTTCTCTCATGTACACTGGATAACTCCAGTGACTTAGTAAAGTTACTCCTGATTGACATTAGAATCAGACCATGTGTCTTGTACCCAGGTGCTTTCAGCAGCTCTCATATAGAAGTCTACAGGATGCAGGCCCTGATGGCGCTTCCTTAAATGTCTTACATTAAGGGCAACCCTGGGGCAGAATGTACACAGTACAATACAATTCTCACTAGGATAATCTGCAACGACAAACATTCTTACAAAAAATCCAGTAACCTCATTCCACGCCTCAAAGATTTAATAGCAGATTTGCTGTAGCTCAGTCTGATGTTACTAAGACTTAACAATTTTTACAAAACCTAATACAGCACATTTACTAGAAGAAACTATAAATAATTAATAATATTAAACTAGATCTGTAAAAATAAATGGACAAGTACATATAGCAATGCAGGGGCCCTATTCATTGAGCTTTTTTCTTTTCTTTTGTCAGTTTGCTTAATCTCAATATTCGGTAATCAGCAATTCATAGAGTCATCAATTTCAAGGAACATCAGGTCATCTAGTCTGACCTCAGTGCATCTCAGAGTCATTTTAGTGCAAGTCTACAACGGTGTATTATAATTGCTGAAATGTTGCTTTGCAATCTAACCATGTCGGGACAGCAAAAGCAGGTGAAGGAGGCGATAGCATTAAGTTTTCAGTCAAAACAAAGGCATATCAGTTCTCTTTCTTTAGTGTAAACAAAACCCTTTCTCTCCAAAGTTTCATCCTGAAGAGACAAGGATCTGCCACAAAGAAGGTTTGGGCACTTTTAATTCCCACTCTAGGGCTTTAAAGGCAGGTGAAAGAGAAAGGTTTTATGCAGGCTTTTGCAACTAACTGGTGACTTCAGGATGGAATTCTGTGTCTATCACAGTGGCAGAGGTGGTTGCATTCCACATGTCCCTGCTATGGTTGGTCTTAGCTAGTGCTAGCATGCTAGAACTTCACTAAACATGAAAATTCACACACACATCCATTTCCCCCTCCTCTTAAAAAAGTTTATTCAGTTCCCAAGCATGGAGTCATTCAGATGTCATGAAGAAAATACAGATTTAGAAGAGCACACAGAAAACACGGGGAAGACCACACATTTAAAAACACTAGGGCAGGTCACTTCTTCCTGCAGAAAAAATGTGGGAAGGAACCTTAAGGTGGAGTGGAGGGGGTGCCGGGTCTTGTAGAGTTTCCCCCAGATCAGAGGCAGGATTCCCACTATGAAGCGGATTCTAGTGGGTTTGCAGAAGCCTCTCTGTTGCATTTTAGTCCTATGCAGCTGTACTCCAGCTCCCCGTCTGCTTCTTCTACCAGGAGTTGCCTTTGGAAGCCCCCTTAAAGGATACAGAGGGGCTCTGCTCAGAAGCCCTGCCTGTGGCAGCTTTTGTGAGCACACCATCCCTCACAACAAGCCTGCCACAGGGGAAGAGGTTTTGCAGAGGAAGCTGTCATTATGTACAACTGCAAGAAAACTGGTAGAAAACCTTACCCTGGGAGCAG